>NW_027062534.1:402595-705190 GCF_000507465.2 Kwoniella mangroviensis CBS 8507 | reverse complement strand
CGAGATGAGAACAAGTATAATCCGGGATATTGTCCTCCCTTCGTCACTGGTACATAACCAATTTCAATATCGATCGGCACCTTTGAGTTACCTTCGGTTTTCAATTGTCTCAACAAGTTGGCGAGCTGTTTGGATTTTTGAGGTGAGGCGTATCCGATAACTCGGCCGTCCAATTGGATACAGACCATTCGTCGACCGTCGATGGAAGAAGCGAATATCTGGGTCATACCGTGTGCTGAGAGTAAAGTTGGAATATGGGATGTATCGAGCTGACCAACGACAATCTTACAAGTGTGTGACAGATGATTCAAGAGACCACAAGGGGAACCATCAGGAGTATGTACTGGGCATAAAAAGCCTGTTCAGATAAAGGTGAGATATCAGCTTCTATAGTTGGTGCGATGGTGCTTTGCAAGCTGTGCCACTCACCCCATGATTCCGGTCTCAGCTTTCGAACATCTGTCGTCTTGAGTTCCGCAAAGAAAGCTCCTCGATGAATACATCTGAAATGTGACAAGTATCGGTAGAAGTTCAACTTCTCAGCGACAATGGTGTAACCTGAAGTTTGTTGAAGATCTAAACCAGTGGGGGAGACGAGATTTCCAGTAGCCAAGAAGTATGAAAGTTTCGCTCCGATATCCCAGTTGGTTTTGGCAAGGACTGATGTGAAGTATTTGGCTGCAAATAGCGTACAGCATCAATTTGATAGCAAGTAGTGAAATGGCATGATAACTCACGATCGGAGAAGCTCCTTGCTTTGCCTTGTCTTAGATCCTGTTGGATTTGCAATTTCACAGCATTCAAACAATCATCGAATCGTTCCTTGATGATCATACCGTATAAGAAACCGGGTAAGAGGACTTCGTGATGCTGTGGGGAATCAGGGTTATCGGCGCAAGTAGCACCGGATACGAGGGAATAAAGTTTTCGAAGCATGAAGCTGTACGTAGGATCATCAGTGAGAGCCCAACATGAGAAAGGAAAAGAAGTGTCTTTCGATTACTCATTACTCACATCAACATTCTGAATTTATCTCTTGGATTGGGTAAATGTACCAAAACGACCTTTGACAGCAAGAAGCTTCCAACTTGTATGTTATTCCAATCTTCCGGACAACTCAGGACGACTCTAAACTTCTCTCCCAAATAATCCAAACACTGTTCTCCAGTTTGCAGGTTCCAGGTTTTCTGACCTCTTAACAACAATTCTACACGATCGGTCAAAAAGGTGTTATCATATTCACCTTGAATGAGACCTTCGAAAATCTCTTTATCCGATGCGTTGACAAGAGCTTTGAGGATCAACATGAGTGGAATCATGTATTCGACTTTCCTCCATGCGAATCTAAGGGTGGCACCTCCGTTCGATAGATAATGAATCGTGTTGGTACATGCCGATTGATCTGGTCTGACACATCTGATCTGACATCCATAAGGTGTATAGGATACTCCTCGTTTGGCGAATGATGGTCGATATAGGTTGAGGGGATGATGTCGTCTTGGCAGAATCAAGTATCTAATGATTTTCTCATTTCCGTTGACGATGAAATATCCTCCGAAAGAAGTTGATTCTTCGCCGTGAGAGATGAGCTCTTCTGCGGAAAGGTTTTGGAGATTACATCGGATTGACTATGAAGTCGATATTTTGACATCACCATCAGCATAGCTCTTACCACTTGACAAATGCTGCGCATCACGATATGAATGTGACAGAAGAATTACGACTCACTCTCGTCATGATAGGTAACAAGCCACACTCCTTGATCTCCTCGTGTTCTCTCGATACTCCATCGGGGCCAGTGACAGTCCATCGTATATTGACAGTCAATCGCGATCGATAAGTGGTAAGACGCTCTCGAGCCTACATGATATCGATGATTAGCTGACTATGAATCGATATACAATTAAGATATACTCTTACTCACCTCGGCAGGGAAAATACGTCGTTCAATAGCCAACTTGTCCTTCTCCGGTACAAGTGGTTTCGAAAGCGCTACTCTGTCGATACGGTCTATATGAAATTCGTCGATGTCAGTCGACAATTCGTACTATTTAACAGCTCGATTATATATACAATATCGATCTCATACAATCACAGTGAGAGACAATCTACACAACAGGGAGGAGGAGAAGTGAAACTCACAACTTATCTTACTTCCAAAACCAGTCGAATCATTATCCCATTCCTTCCCATCAAAAACAACTTTTTCTCCTATATCCTCTACACCCAATTGTAATAACCCCTTGTTTCCCTCATCTTCAATCAACGCATTGAACGACTGGATATGAGGTTGTACCAATTCGTCCAAAGCGGGGACGTCGGATGAGGTGGTAGGTGGATGTCGGAATTGACGTTCTCGAGTCAACGTCTTGAATGTTGATTTGTCGACGACACCGACACCACTTCCCGAGGAAGATGCGAAGGATGGTGAGAGGGGGTCGAAAGAGGCTACCATCTTGAGATTGTTCCCTCCTTATCTTTTGGAATTGAGGGAGACTTGATGATGCTACTATGATGTAGTAACCAATAGTTGAACGCAAAGAAAGCCAAGCTGGAAAACATTTTCATCCTTGCACCTGCTTCGGACTGAACATTTTCATTTTTGTGTGCCTGATATCAAATAGCCCAAGTGGAGGTAGGGCAGCTCACGTGGCACAATCTGCACCACTTGTCAGCCTGATTTTAATGACAATCTGATGCATACCTATGAATAGACAAATGGGAATATATATATATATGCTCAATGCTAAGTGATTACAAATTTGACAAGGTCCTATATACTATGAATCTATCGAACAATCTATAAAGGGGTAAAGATACCTCTGGTAGTTGGATGAGACGGTGTTTACCATGCGCCTTGAGTGATCAGGCCCCATTTCCTCAACTGTTCACAAGCGGGACTCTTCTGTGACCTGATCTCTTTCAACTTCTCCGTGTTAGCTCCTATACCGAAGAATCCCGAGTTCTCGTTGATGCGCTGTTGTTTGCGATCTAGGAAGTATTGGCACTGTACCAGGAAAAAAGACATCAGCCATCAATCTTCCAAACCACAATACTCGACATCATTGGTATCACCCTCTTTCTTCTCTAGCTTCGACCAGATGAAGACATCAACAAGCATGACTCACCTCATTCTGTAATCTCCTAGCATAAACATTCTCCACCCCTCTCTCAAATCCTCTCAACTTCGAGCTATACAACCCTTCATTGGATTTACCTTTCCTGCTATCCGGTATAGAATTGTATATCTCTGATTTCTCCCATTCTTGTCCATTCACATAATAGGGTACTTTCCAATTAGACGTTTCCCTATTAACATTCAACCTTGTAGAAGGCTCGAATCCATATGCAGGATCAGGTTGAGAGGTACCGGTAGATATCGATGGGATGATCGAAAGGAGGGCAAAAGCAAATAAGATGATGATAGGTAATAAAGCTACCAGTGGTGATGACTCGTTTGCGCCCCCTGCTGTGGCTGGACCACGAGGTTGAGGACGTCGTGATCGACCTCCGTAATGGGCTTGGAATCCACCAGGACCACCAAATGTGAACACTACGAACCACCAATCGTCAGCTCATCATATCCTGAACTCACTGATCCGATGTAAAGGATACGAGGAATCAGGTGAATAACAGCTGAAACTCGATGTTAACTCACCATTAGCCTGTCCGAAAGGTGATCCACCAAATCCACCACCACCACCTCCAAAGAACATATTAAACAGATCTTCAGGATTGATTTCCGTCTGATATATTCCTGGTCCACCTCCTCCACCTCCGAAACCACGCATACCTGACGAAGCGGACATTCCAGGATTACGCTGTGTAGGGTCATATGAAGGGTTCGAGTCGAATGCCGCTTTGAGGTCAGGGTCGGATAAGACTTGGAATGCCTTTGAGACCACTGTCAATATTGTAAAACGATATTAATCAAGCGTATACTAGACAAGCATCGTTGAGGCCGATAATTCGAGGTACTCACTCTTAAACGCTTCGTCTGCTCCTGGTGCATTACTATTTCAGATACATCAGCTAACTGGGCGATACTCTTTTCGAAGCAATCAGCTAATGGCGCAAACGTACTTCTTATCTGGATGTAAAGCCAGAGCGAGCTATCATCACACGCATATGCAAGTCAATCTGAACGTCATACACAGTCCAATTGATATCTTTACACACCTTCTTATAAGCTTTCTTGACATCATTCTCCGTACAACTTTTCTCAACTACCCAAAACCGAAAAAAGAACGCCAAATCAGTAAATCCCTGTGTAAAACCAACCTCCAAGTGGTGAGAAACCCACCAGATAGTATCTCATAATATTCATGATGTTTACAGCTCTTAACCCTTTTCACCACTTCTAATTGTTTCGCCGTATAACTTTTCTTGCTTCCTGTACTTTCCTGTTTCGTACTTGCACTAGCACTATGTCCAGGTCTCGTATGAGCCGAGGTGATATGTTCTTCTACACCCGTAGCTTTCCCTTTACTCCCTCCTGCATCTCCATTACCAGTTGGCGTGGAAGTACCATTAGGTGTTGATGCAGGTGCCGGTGTGGAAGTACCAGAACCGGAACCTGATCCACCTGATTCTATCTCCCTTTCTATAGCTATGACCATTGCCTCTCCCTCTGCCGTTGAATACAAGGATACGGACTTCCTAGCGAATTTCAGTGCTGAGGGGAGGTTCGAGTTGGCTCGGTGTCGGGAGGAGATGGATAGACATCGCAGAGCTTCTTCTTTGTTAACTTCCATGGTGGGTGAAATGGGCTAGTGCGAATGAAGATGACAGCTATATGGATTGAAATTGACAACAATGATGTGATAGCGGGTTTTTGAGGGTATCCCTGATACAGAAGTAGGCAGACCACAGAAGTCCTGTCGTATCTATCTAGATATATGTTGACAAAGTATGAGTTACAGGGTTGATATGCTCGTATATTCAAACGCTTATCCTGTAAAAAGATGGACTATAGCAGACCACCGGTCATCGTCCTTACCAGATACTGAAATATCCCTGAACCTGCCACGACGATGGTGTCAGGTGCCACACTCACAACATTACCGTTATTCCCGTGTGGACCAGCTTAAGTTGCATGTTGTTGTTGCCACCTACTCAGTACCTACATCGATTGATCATTCAACGTTGTGAATCCATTCGTTCTCTGATTCACTTTGATCAAAAGTAAACAAAGATCCACTAGATACAAGTTTCATCACTTACCAAAATACCGAATTGGAATCACTGAACAGAAAAACACCCAACAAGATGCTTCAAACAATACATCTTCATCTCCCGTCCCCATTGCCCTTTCAAACCCTCCACATCTCCCCTCAATCAACCATATCCGACTTACCTATCCCATCCCCTTTCGACGACAATGACGATGTGTATCTACGGACGACCTCTTCAATCTTATCCCCCTCTACATCCATCTCATCACTCCAGCACAATGATAACCTAAATCACCCAATCAACATACATGTCTGTGCGAGGCTTCTGGGTGGGAAAGGAGGGTTCGGAAGTCAGCTGAGAGCAGCGGGAGGAAGGATGTCTACTGGTAAAGCAACGAATATGGATTCATGTAGGGATTTGAGTGGAAGGAGATTAGGTACGATCAAAGAAGCTCAGAGGTCAGTCAAACGATTCCCATCTATAATCCTTCTACTCGTAGACGATGAAGTACTGATATTCATCCATGTTTGTAGGCAAGCAGAACTGCTCGAATCTGCACCAGCCCTTCGAGCCAAACTTCAGGCAGAAGAAAAATCAAAACTTGAAGCTTTAGAGCGTAAATTAGGTATATCACAACCTGACAGTCCGGATGAGGGAGAAGGGTCGGGGTCGAAGAGGAAAGTAGATGATGTGAATTTGGAAGAGTTGGCAGCTAAGAAATACAAATTTGAAGATAACAAGTTTTTAGAGGAGAGTAGGGAGATCAACGAAAGTGTTAGAAATGCAGTTTCGAAGGGTGAGTTTAACTATATTGTTACTGTATGATTATTTTATGCGAACTTGTAACTGATATCGTGTTCATAGCGATGTTGCTCAAGAAAAAGAAGAAAACATCTACCACCACCACCACTCCTGCTACTACTGCATCGACCGCCAAGTCCGATCCAAAGGGAAAAGCCAAAGTTGATGAATTAACTAAGAAAGAAAAGGAGAAATTATCAATGCCGCCACCTGCCTTGACCAATGTCGCGTGAATTGGAAAGTAATCAGGTATCATGTTTAACGTTGTACGTGTACTTGTCCAATATGAAATGTATGTAAATTGCTGTTCTTTCATACGTGCCCAACGATACCTGTCATACATCATTATCATATCATTCGTTATTCGTCCAGCATATATATAACAAGTGTATCTACAATCATTCCTAGATACAGATCTAACACTCCCAAAGAGACAATATAAGACATATCAAACCTGCGGATTATAACCATGGTCGTGATTGGCGATCTTCACATTTGTTGTTGAATTGGTTTCTGCCCGACAGACGGGAGAAAGGAATCAATCAGTTAATCAAGTCATTCGCTCATGATCGGAATCGAATCAAATCATATTGATGAAGAGGCAGACGTCAAATCGAGATCAACACCTACGTTCCTCTTTGTCTTTCTCTCCATTCTCAATCTTCAAGATCCCTTTCGTACCACCCTCTGAGCTCTTGATCGTATATTCCGACCCTACAAGAGTAGAAGTAATGGATTGTCTATGATAACTACTCCCACTATTACTGCTAGACGAGTGTTGTTGTTCCGATTTAACATTGTTATGGGTATTTCGACCAATACCAATACCGAACCCAAAAGTATGTGTCATAGGTGAGATAGGTGGTGAAGGGATATTGGTAGAATCTATCCAAGTTCGTCGACGACCTTCGGTTGAATGTTGAGCGATTAATTTGGTCTTATTCAATTGACGTCTTTTTGACAACGACAACGGCAATGACAATGACAATGAACCCACATCATGAATTATCAGTAAAGTCGCATTGCTTTGTGTCACACGCCATATGCGGTTTGTTCTTTTTAGAAAGAGTGATATTTTCATAGGATGTTGATAGATGACTTTCAACTAGCACTCACATTGAATAAATCCAGTACATCATAGCTATCAACCAAAATCCCACCACTCCACTTATGGTCAATACTATAGACAATACGGTCTTACTTAACCCTCCTCCCCCTCCTGTAGAGGTATCATCTCCGTTGGACGGTACCCATCCTACAGGTGCGCCATCGGGTGGTGGGGTGAATATGAATGTTCGTGAGGAAGTCGTCGATGACATGTCAGTTATGGTAGATTAGTTTAGTAGTAAAACAGTCAGACAAGGAAGTAGTATGCATCGTATCGTTGTCTTCATCTTGTTAGTAAATACATGTTTATCAGTCGCCACTCTTCTCCAATGAGTAGAAGCAGAAACACGAGTTTAGATATCATCCTTCTAGACTGATAATTGGAGATACAGATGCACACTGTATCGCCATGTTTATTGTTATATCCGTACAAGGTGTATGGTACATCTGTGTACATTGTACCTTGTGCATGGATCGATACCTACTGTACACAACATTGTCCCAGTCCGGCACATCCATCCGATGTTCCGAAGACATCATTTGATTTGGGAAAGAAATGGAATGAAGTGAGATAGATGATCGACAAAGCTCAGCTCATCGGTAGAGTCGAGATCCTATAAAGGTCCCATCAAATCAACACACCTCACACCGCCTCGGTGATCGTGGCAAGCTGATTAAGCTAAAATGGGAGATCCGTGCATTGCGGTTGTGGGTTACATGTCGCTCATGGGCTGGATTATCTGTAGATCTAATGATTGATTTTACGCCATCATACCATATCAAGGTGTTGTTGACAGTACAGTCGATACAGTTACCAAAACAACGCGAAGATTAAAGTTCCAAGCAAGATACAAGTAGAAGTGGCAAGTGGTACGTAACCGATATCTCCAACCGCAAAATTCCACCCTGAAGTTCTCCCACTCCACACTCTCGAGATTCCGGTAAGATCTGCCTACAACCTTCACAGAGTTCATTTCGTTCAACTTATCCATTCAATTGATCATTGTTTGCTTTACATTTTCTTTCCCGCCCGGCAGATTATTTTCTTCTCAAACATAGACATATAGACTTTCCATCTTCTCTTTCACTCGTGACTAGACGATCTGCATACAAGTATAACCCCCTCGTGATCCGATTATAACGCATCTTCCCACTCGAGTCAAGCACAAGCCAGCCTTGTCTACCCCAAAAGATAATTTGATCATCCGGCTGATCCGGTTCTACATACCATACCTCGAGTGGACATATATAAACAAGACAAAGAGGTCCTTTCATCTTATCTTCATTAGATCCTTTTGCGACTATCCAAGAGCGA
Organism: Kwoniella mangroviensis CBS 8507; assembly: GCF_000507465.2. Taxonomy (NCBI): domain Eukaryota; kingdom Fungi; phylum Basidiomycota; class Tremellomycetes; order Tremellales; family Cryptococcaceae; genus Kwoniella; species Kwoniella mangrovensis. The sequence goes on along the minus strand of NW_027062534.1, from coordinate 696,792 downwards.
CACACTGTTTATCCCTCGAGGTATCTATCACGTTTCAACCTGCCGCTTCGACACGCACGTTCCTTCTACTTGTTACCTCCACGGGGGGTGATCCATTCATCGCATCGAGATACCGCCATATAACGCACATTTGTTATTTTCCGATCTCAACTCGAATTTACGACTCAGATCAGCTCAGCTCAGTGCTTGCCGCTACACACGATAAGGTATAAATACCTCTTCATTCTTGGTGGTTGCCCATGACCATTTTCAATATCGATCAACCTCATTGAAGTCATTAACAATGTCAAATATCGATAAACCAGCGAACGGTGTGATGTCCCGACCAGAATCTACTTTACCTACTCCCGCACTCTCACCCTCCAATTCCGCTGGACCTTCACCGGCGTTCTCAACCGTCCTTCAATCTCCCGCCGTATCAGAGTTTGAACTTGAGAACCCATTCGATAAACTCCAATCTCAAGCTAGAGGGGATGGATGGAATATACCCGAATGTTGGGGTCACAGAGGTGTGAGTCGGAGTTCATCCGTCTGACATTTCCAATCGTAAAACAAGGTCATGATAGCTGATAAACATTGATGGGATATACTACTGTACAGGCTTCAGCAAGTTTTCGTGAGTCATTGTGCCACTTGATGATAAGGATGATCATCACCATGATGTCGGAGTTGACATATCCATCCTTTCAACACATCATTCTTTGCTCATCTTCACACGTGCTTACCTTGTATCCTTCTCTTTTTTCGTTCACTCCAACAGCCGAGAATACGAAAGCATCCTTTGTAGAGGCTTGTAAAGCCGGCGCAGATGGTATCGAGACGGGTGAGTATACCCACTTGATCAGCTCGCTATACTTCTGATTATCCCGACATACTGATCTTATGATTCCAATTTAGATATCCACATAACAGCGGATAACGTGCTTGTCCTGTTTCATGATCCGGAACTTCATCGAACGACCGATGGTCAAGGATTGATACATAAACAGCCATGGAATGGTGTGTTGGAGTGAGTAAACGCTTGTACATCACTCGCCCAAAACCTAAATTAAGAGCAATATGTTGATACTTTGTATGATTAGACACGTTCGAACTAAGAAAGCACCTCATCAACCTATCCCCAAATTCACCGAAGTCTTAGATATCCTCTTACAACCTGAAAATATCAATGTCAAATTGAATGTCAGTATCGTATCATCCCTTCTTATCACCCATCTTTCTGTCATTCACACCATCAAGCAATCGTCTTCGCGACGGAGAAGCAGAAGCAAAACGCCTCTTTCAGCTTTAACATTAGACAGAAAACACAGCTAATCTTTATTGGGCCCACCACTCGGGCCTATCCTTGTTTTATAATAGATCGATTGCAAAGTCGAGAATGATCCTGTTAAATTGTTCGGATTGATCAAAGATGTCGTACAAGGATATGAAGATTGGCAGAATAGGTTGGCACCTAGATTGATCCTGGGTATCTGGCATGTGAGTTTATTAGTTTATTTTACGTGTACAATAACATTAACCGTCCAAGAACCTATTGGTCAATGTATAATCTTACGTCTTAACAGTGATCAGTCGGTTCATTTATGATGGTCTCGCTGATTCACCAATACATAGCCCAAATTCATCACTCCTGCATGTACCATCCTCCCTTACCTCCCCCGATACGCCATCTCCATGTCACTCCCTCAATGTCGTAAATACTTTTTCGACAACTGCCACGGCTTTTCGATATTGTACGAAGCTCTCGCGTCTTCTGACGGAGCTCGGTTCCGTGCTGAATGTGCGGCAAAGGGTAAATCCATTTGTGCTTGGACGGTGAACAACGAAGAGGAGATGAGACAATGTGGGAGATGGGGTGTGAAGAGTGTCATAAGTGATAAACCAGATTTATGGAGGAGTATAAGGAAAGAGGTGAGTCGTCATTTTGCCCTTCTCTGCAATATATCAAGCAGTCAAACAAGATGTAGGATAGGATAAAAAGAGCTACGGCTGATTCGAATAAAATCGTTGATATTGTAGATCGAAACGGATAGAGTCAAAGCCTTGAAACCTACCATCCAATCATACATCTTACCATTCCTGAATCCTAGGTATTATTGGTTCTATCATGTGAGTGGTCTTTTCATACTTCTTCAAGTTGCTACGCTCGTGCTGATTCCCCGTTGTGTTCGATGTATCGCAGCAACGTCTCGCAAGGGAAGAGACAGAATACCTAGAACGAGAAGGTGGAACTTTTGATATTCACCTTCCAGAGATATCATTAGGTATATCCAAACCTCCTAACACCACTACCATGTAATATTTAACTTCCATCAAACTATTCTCGTAAATATCCTTGTACATATAATCAATCGTTTCCGATTGATATTCATATCAAACCAATTGGACAATTTCTCTGTTGCTCTTTCTTCCGTCACTCAATTTGCATAGTTAACTTTATCTTACTTTACTGTAACTTACTTTCGCTCATCGGTATTTGATAGTTTCTTTTGCTCTTAACTCTTGTAATTCATAACCACTAATATCCTCATTCACACTCATCAGACCATGCTTTCTGCTAATCACAATCTCAATCCCGTTCGGTATTCTACTTCTTGTTCTTTTTTTTTATCTCATAGTCCCATTTAATGAATAACGATTGATGACTTCCCCCTAACACGAACGCGTTCACATAACTTATCAATTCCATTGAGATCGGATAACAGAACCACAGAACCTCGTAATGTAAGAACAGTCACAATCAATCGATGCATGATCATAAGTATATTTTCATATAATTTCTACTTCTTCTGCTTCCTATTTCCCTTCTCGCATCCAATTCAAAAGGCGAAAAATCACACTCAAGAACGACGTAAAGAATAACCTCATAAACTCGAAAAAATCAAAGGCATCTGAGATATCTGACTACTCCTGATCCACTTTTTAAAGAGGGATACCACATTTACCACTGACGTTGATTTGAACAGCTTTGATCTCGGTGTAGTTCTCCAAAGCGTATTCACCCAATTCACGACCGAGACCTAAGTACAAAGAACATTTGTCAGCAAATTGATGCACTAGTACTATCTATTACCCTAGATACGTTCCCACGCCTCGCGGTCCGAAGTTGCCGAGACCGACACCGACACCGGCGGTAGTATGATGGTTACACCAAAGATAGGACAGGGACGAACAAGGTGAAGAAAGAAACACGTCGAAGATGATGTGAGGAAAGAAAACTCACCAGATTGTTTGAAACCACCGAATGGGATTTGAGGGTGCAGCTCGTTATAACAGTTGATCCAGATCGTACCGGCCTTGAGGTTGGCGGCAACTCTGGTGGCTCTCGAGATATCCTGAGTGAATACAGCTGAGGCCAAACCGTAAACCGAGTCATTGGCAGACTCGATCACTTCTTCCTCTTTCTCGAAAGGTGAAACAACCACGACGGGACCGAAGATTTCTTCCTTGACGATCTTCATGTCAGGTTTGACGTCACCAAATACGGTCTACATGTAAAGCAAGCGAAAAAAAAAAACATGTTTATGTTAGCCTCTCATCTTCAGGGAAGCTAAGCTGTCATGGACAAGTGTATCGCAATAATACGATCGACAGGGAGATACGTGTGATAGGGAGATTACAAAGACTGGACAAAGAGCGTTTCTGTTTCGGTTAAATAAAACACAGGACTTACCGGTTGGATGAAGTAACCGGCATCACCAACTCGTTTACCACCAGTGATAATGGTAGCACCTTCATCTTTGCCGTGTTCGACGTATTTCATGATTCGGTCATATTGGAGCTGAGAGACTTGAGGTCCTTGGTAGGTGGTAGGCTCGAATGGGTCGCTGTGACATATGCAAGAATTAACACAATTTTTCGATTATGATGGGCGATAAGGAGGTCAAAAGACAAAAGACACTTACCCGACCTTGAGTCTTGAGGAAGCCTCCTTGAAAGCATTAACGAACTTCTCGTAGATTGGCTTCTGGACGTAGATTCTGGAGCCAGCGCACTGTATCATATGCAGTTCAAGTTGAGTTTACGAAGTATACCTCCTCAGCTCGGGATCAGATGAAAGACTTACACAAGTTTGACCGTGGTTGAAGCTGAATAGAGGATTAGATTTGTTTGATTTGATAAGCGATTAATCTTGAGACGATCCAGAAAGATACGAGTCAACTCACAAGATACCTTGAGCGGCATATTTAACAGCTTCGTCAAAGTCCGCGTCTTCGAAGATGATGTTTGAACCTTTACCACCGAGCTCGAGAGATACTTTCTTGATGTTGGATTTGGAAGCTTCTTCCATGACCAATCGACCGACGGGGGTAGAACCGGTGAAAGCGACCTTGTCGACGTCTGGGTGAGCGGCAAGAGCGGAACCGACAGTGTTACCGTAACTATACACATACAGTACGACTTGTTAGCTGATTGAGCAGTTGAGACCTAATCGGGGTTTGGGCTCACCCAACAATGACGTTGATGACCCCGGGAGGTACACCAGCTTCCTCGAATAGCTTGGTCATGTAGAGAGCGGTCAAGGGGGTGAGTTCGGAAGGTTTGATAACGACGGTACAACCGGCTGCAACGGCAGGTGCGATTTTCCAAGCGAACATAAGAAGAGGCTAGAATGGATTCTGTCAGTTAAAGGTCGTCGCGGTTGACATCAAGATAGATAACATACGAAGTTCCAAGGGATGATTTGCCCACAAACACCGACAGGTTCGTGTCGGGTGTAAGCGAGCTTGGCTTCGGTAGTCTAGATGGAAGAATCTCGTCAGCTCTGAGCAATCTTACTGGATACCACATAAGATACGTGTGATATTTACCTCGATGACTTTACCGTGGATCTTGTCAGCCCAACCACCGTAGTATCTGAACGTTCTAGCGGACTCAACCACGTCGAAAGCCCTGGCAGCGGTGAAGGTCTTTCCGTTGTCCAAAGCTTCAATGGAAGCCAGGATATCGGCATCTCTTTCCATCAATTCAGCGATCTTGATCAAAAGTTCACCTCTCTTGAAACCGGGGGCGTGAAGACCCCAAGTGGTGTTGAAAGCTACATGAGCTTGTTTGACAGCTTCGTCAACATCGGCTTGTCTACCTTCTGGGATGGAAGTGAGGACCTCTCCGGTGGAAGGGTTGTAGACGCTAAAGAGACGTACTCGTCAGCTTTCTATATAGTAACTTCAAGTCATCGAATACAGAACAGAGTAGAAAGAGGATAAGATGATACTCACTCGATGGTCTTGGCGTTCTTGTCCAACGATTTTGACCATTTACCATTAATATAAAGGCCGGTTGGCACCTCTACTTTACCTTTGAAGGCAGAGTGGTTAAACTCGTGAGTGAAAGTAGGATCGGACATTGAGTTGAAGAATCTGATTGATCTGTTTCTAACGTAAGATGAAGTAGATTGTAAAGAAACGTTTTGGTTGATACAACGAGGTGCTGATCGCAAGATGGAAGTGACTCGAGCTGGGGAGATCATCTTGACCAGGTATATATATATATGTATTCGACAAGAAACAATAAGATCAGGTGCCAGTGGTAGGCGGTTAGGATGTCGTACAGGGAGTATGCAAGCACTCAGACACCGAAGCCAACCAAAAAAAGAAGGCGAAGAGGAAGAAAAGTCTGGTGGATTTAGAGGGAAAGAAGTAGGGTGATTATGCAACCAGCAAGGGGGAATGATATACCATTCGACATACCTCTCGTCACTCGGCAACATCTTTGTACCGGTCCGATGTTGTATTCACCACACACTTCCCCATCACGATTCCTATTGAACCTCCACATCGATACGAATAGACTCCTGTGCACCACGTAGCTCCGGAAAAAACCACCCGCTTTTTAGCCTAGTTGACCTGTTTGCGATTTCTCACCCCTCACACCCGCTTGTCAGTGTATGTCATGATATGCGAGATGGTTGGTCGATTCGTTAATTCCGAAAGAAGAGGACCGATAGGATGATGTGATCCCGCTCCCCCGGTTATTGATCTACCTGTAACCACCACATCCACACATTCCTTTGAGCTAGACCAATCAGATCATTCTCCCAAAGCGCTGAGACTAGGCGCGAGAAGGAATGTTCGGCGGCTTCCACTCGCATGCCTGACACCTGATGATGACCGGTGCGTGATCCCGGAGTTGTGTGACAAGTCCGTTTAACGTGTCTCTCTGGAATTAATTCGACATGGTAGATTTAATCTCATTAGCTTGCTGATATCCTCGATACATAAGGATGCTTCCATCCCAATCACATCATCAAAGTTGATCCAAGAACATTGGCCAATATCAGCTCAAAATGCCTGCTTCTCCTGGCAAGAAGTCGCAATGGGTAGGTCTACCATTCATACATCACTGTCGAGTCCTGACTGATTCATGCCTTCAGAGCGAATATACCAACTCGGAAGGAAGGAAATATTGGTCTCACGCTACCACCAAGCAGAGCGTGTGGGAGAAACCTGATGAGCTGAAAACCCCATTTGAGGTTAGTCAGCTGGATCTCTCTGGGATCGCTCTCATCAGCTGATGTGTCTATGATCGACTGTCAATAGAAAGCACTGGCCAAGACTCAATGGAAACAATATACCTCGAAAGATCGACCATACTATGTTAACACGGTGACCAAAGAGACAAAATGGGATTTACCACCCGAGTTGAAAGAGCTTAAAGCGAAGATTGATAGAGAGGAAGAAAGGAGGGCTCAGGGCTTGACAAGGTAAGATATCATTCTCAATCTGTTCATGATCGAGTCAGCTCATCTAATTAACGTTTCATGGTATATGATCAGCCCCGAAAGATCCAGATCACCTACACCAGAAGATATCCGAGAACTCAGAGAAGCAGCCGCCAATGCCATCGCGCCATACGGTAGTCTTCCACCTTCATCGACCGAATCACCCTCGTCAAGAAGAGGATCAGAAACTCCGCAAGTCCAACAACAATCACAACAAACCAATGTGCCTGCATTACCAGTCATCGTCATGCCTCCTGGAGGGTTCGCCGACAGAGCTAAAGCGGAAGAAGCGTTCATCTACCTGCTCAAAAGGGAGGGTATAAACGAACAGTGGACATGGGATCAGACTATGAGGAAGATCATCATGGACCCGCTGTATAAGGCTCTAGATACGCTGGCTGAGAAGAAAGGTGCTTTTGAGAAGGTAAGTATCATACAACTTTACTATTCCTATTTCATGTCAATCTTCATAATTCGCTCCTCGTGGTATAACACAGGCTGATTTGGTGTTCTGTGGTGTAGCACATCAATACTATCCTTGATTCCCGACGTCAAGCCAAACAACTTCGAATATCCAAACTTCGACCAATCTTCCATAAATTGTTCGCTTCCAGTCCCGAAATAAAGAGTTACTCAACTATGAAGACTGCGGAAAAGATATTCAATAGTAATCGATATTGGCGTGAGGCTCAGTATGATGAGAGGGCGATGATTTTGGAGGAATATGTTGATGATCTAAGGAGCATCGAAGAGGTAGGTGTTCGCCCTGTGTTCACCTTGATCCTGCCTTGTAGATTATCCGAAGGAACAAGCTTTGGCTGATGATTGCTTTTACGTCTAGACCGCCGAAAGGGAATCTCGAGATCGTAATATCCATATCCTCTCAGACCTCATTCGCACTCTTGACATATCCGTCTCCAGTCGATGGAGAGAAGCCCATGACCTTATCGTCTCTTCAGAGGAGTTCAAGGCGGATAGAGAACTTCAGAAAATTGAAACTATCGATATGATACAAGTGTACGATACCTACGCTCGACAACTTGAGATTGAACATGAGGAGGAAAGTAAGAAATTGAAAATTGAGAATGTCCGAAAGGCTAGAAAAGCTAGAGAAAATTTTAAAGTCCTCTTACACCAATTACAAGAACGTGGTGATTTGGATAGAACAAGCAAATTCAAGGATGTTTATAAGAGGATCAAAGATGATGAGCGATATTTGACTTTGTTAGGATTACAGGGATCCAACCCGTTAGATTTATTTATGGATCATATAGATGATTTGAATGAAGAATTCGAAACCGCTTCGCAGAAGTTGGTAAGAGCTTTGAACAAGGATGGTAAAGAGATCAAACTGGAGACCACGTTTGAAGAATTGGATGAATGGGTTAGGGAATTGAAGATTGAAAATCAATTTGATGAGAAATTGAGAAAGGATATTTATGATTTGGTGAGTGGGATATCATAAGTTGCTATGTTAAAATCAAAGAAAATACTGTCTCAATTTCGTCCTTTATCCTCCTATATCTCATCATACCTGATCTCCACATTCTTCGCCGCTTTGCGCACGCTCCACTACACGTTCTTACCTATATTCCAGTCTCTACCCCTTGTTTCCTTATCAATGGTCCCAATATTGACAATCTCTCTGGCACAACCATAGATACACGGTAAACTCAAACAATCTGCCGAAGACGAGCTCCGTCGAGCGGAGAGAAGACGAAGACATCGTATCGACGATTTACGATATGCGTTGAAGAAAGTAGGTAGACATATCGACCTGGAGATGACATATGAAGAGGTAAGTGCGATTTTGATCTGCTTTACTCGTACTTCATGCGTGAACGAGGAGATGTGATAACACGTAGCTAATTCGATGAAATGGTGGGAATAGGCATTACCTCATATGAAGGATTTACCTGAATTCAAGGAAGTGGTTGACGAGGAAGATCGTAAAGTTGCTTTTGAAAAATTCATCAAGAGACAAAAGGTGAGTTTGCGATTCAGAGTCGTGAAAATCGATTGTATGATGACGATGATGATGATGATGATGATGATGCTGCATACTGATGTCATGGAAATGATATTGCTCAATAGGAAAAACTCAAAGAAGCCGAATCATCCGAAGTTGGATCTACCCGAGAACGTGAACGCGATAGAGACAGGTATGAGAGAGATCGAAAGTATTCTTACTCTAATTCCAAGGATAAAGATCGAGATGAACCCATGGATATCGATGAGAAAGATAGAGAAAAAGATAGATCTTCGAGAAAAGATCGAGAGAGGGATAGGGATAGAGAAGATAGAGATAGAAAAGATCAACATCGAGATAGGGAAAGAGATAGGAAGAGAGGATCGATTGGTCCTGATGATATCAAAGATAAAGATAAAGAGAGGGAAAGTAAGGTGAGTAATCTAGTTATAATCATAGTAGTAACAAACAAGGGGAACAAACTAATCAAATCACTTAAATTGATGCAGCGACGAAGAATGTCGTCTTCATCTCATACTCACTCCAGAAAAGACAAAGATGATGTAGAAGAAGGTGAAATCTAGTGAATGATTGCATCTGGAAGGGTATCTATCGTAAGGTGGTGTAGCTATATATCGTTCGATATAGGTTGAAAACGCATCATATGTGATACAATAAACTCCCAAATGCATATGAAATCTATATATATATAGAATATATAAGATATCTCCTCACAAACCGATATCACTCAAATACAGCTAATAGCAATCGATCTACTCGGCCTTCCTCTTCTTCTTTTTCTTCTTCAAATCTACCCCTGATCCAGATCCTCCATCTGCATATTTACCGGTTTTCTACAATACCGAAAAAGCAAACATCAGTGTGATCGAATCGATACATAAATCAGATTAATCGCCGCTCAAACTCAAACTCACCTTGTTCAACACCCTCTGTAGAGCTCTTCTAGTCTCACTGTTCTCAGGGAACGAAGTGGGGTCGAAATACTGAGATGCGTATTCCAACAACCATTCGGGTCTTACTTCCGTGACGGTTCGGATGAACTATTGGCGAAGAAAGAACATATAAGTCAGCAAAGCGATATGATAAAAGACAGGAGGAGCGACTGTTTGGATTATTACAATATACTCACATTGGCAGTCGTTAAGACGAATTCATTATATATAACCCATTCAGGTGTGGTATCCAATCCGCAAGACAAATGTAATCTGACGACCTGTAAATATGTCACAAACAAACTAATTAGCACTTCCTTATTCCTTTCTTTTGAACCCTACTAATTAGTTCCATTCGAAGTGGAGTGATATCACTGACCTGATTATCTTTCACCGTCATATAACTTCCCTTCTCTCCCTCTTTATGAGCGACTTGCATGAAGAAACCACAAGTCAATGCCTGTCGGATGTTATTCCAGTAATTCTTATCTTCCCAAGCTGTCGAACACAGCTCCAAATCGAATTTCTCCATCGCCCTCTTCAATTGAGTTCGGACGTTATCAGCTTGAGCCAATGATCTCTGATTCAGATAATTCTGCCAACACCAATTCTTCGCGTCTCCCTCGTTAGACTTGTATGCGTGATACACGTTCAGGAGGGTAAGATGATCACCATCAGGATGGGTGAATTGAGCTTTGGCGAGGTCCGCTTCTTTACGCTGGGAGGCAGGTCGCATAAATACGTTGGGAACTACAAACAATCAAGACTCAGTATATACCCTTGATCTCACCCGGCGGCAAAGCGAAGAGAGGACATACCAGATAACATAGCTGTGAGAGAAAGCATCTCGTTACTACATCCGAATTCTGGACTAACGATAAGCATCTTAGCGAGCTATATAGGAACCATCCGTCAGCTAAAAGTCGTGTTATCGCTGAAGCTTTATATAAACTCACCTGAGGATCCAAGGGGAATTCAGCCATGATTTGACCCAGAGGGGTAAGATTACCATCATCATCTAGCGCAGAGAGGTAGTGTAACAACTCTAAAGCTCTCATGATAGTCTCGGGAGCAGGAGCGTCTACGAGTATACACCCACATCAGCATTGTGCGATTCAACGAAACCTCTTTCTCAACCTTGTAACTCACCCATATAATCGAAATGTACCAAATCCTTTATACCCAACTTGATCAATTCCAACACCGTATTCGCCAAATTACTCCTCAAAATCTCTGGATGCGTCTGTTCTTCCAATTCTTTGACGAAATCTTTCTCTGTATACAATCTGAAACATTTCCCAGGTCTGGTTCTACCTGCTCGACCAGCTCTCTGCATCGCCGAAGCTTTCGATATAGGCGATACCAACAGACTCTCCACTCTTATTCGGGGGTTGTATACTTTCTGTTTACAGAATCCTGGATCTACCACGTAGACTATACCATCGATAGTCAAGGAGGTTTCAGCGATGTTGGTTGATACAACGACTTTTCGACCAGGTAAACCATCTTTACGTGCTGGAGGTGGAGGATCGAATATACGTTGTTGCTGATGAGGTGGTAAAGATGAATATAACGGTACGACCAATAATGGTCCTGCCATTCCTTTATTCGATAATTCTTCTCCCTCCGCTCTAATCTTCCTACAAGCGTCTTCAATCTCTTCTTCACCCGTCAAGAACAGTAATACATCTCCTTCGTCTTCTGCTTGATGGATAAACAGGACAGTCCGGATGGATGCTTCGACATAATCGTTCTCTGGTTCTTGGGTGAAGAAGGTTTCTACAGGGAAAGTTCGTCCGGAAACTTTGACAACAGGTGCTATACCTGATGGTTGACCATCCCCAAAGTATTTCTGGAATTTCTCAACATCAAGTGTAGCAGACATGACGATGATCTTCAAGTCTGGTCTTCTTTTAGCGATCTACAAATGAACGGTCAGTTGTCTCTTTAGTGGTTCGTAACGCAATTGGGTTCTCAAAACTCACATCTTTCAGCAGACCCATCAATATATCCGTCGCCAAAGTTCTTTCATGCGCTTCATCCAAAATGACAGTGGAGTACCTTTCTAACAAGGGATCGTTCATTGCTTCTCTCAATAACATACCATCTGTCATATACTTGAGGAAGGTTGTACCGGGTTCAGTCATATCTTCAAATCGAATCGAGTAACCAACTTGTTTACCAAGTTGGACTTCATACATTTACCATCAGCATACATCGCACATATCATACATGAAAATCAAGGGATTTGTACTCACCATCCATCTCATCAGCCACACGCTTAGCTACACTCATGGCAGCCACTCGTCTGGGCTGAGTACAAGCTACCATCTTCCCTCTCAACATTGGTAGATCCGAGTAACACACGAACTGAGGGATCTGAGTAGTCTTTCCCGAACCAGTTTGACCTTCCATAACGGTAATTTGATTTTCTGAAAACACAGTTAAAAATTCTTGCATTTTCTGATAGACTGGTAATCCCTTTCTTTGCTCTAATATCTTTCGATAGGATGTTGAGAAAGGGGATAGACCTTTGAAAGGGTTCACATCTCCATCCTGTATCGGACATCAGTCTATAAGATATGACCCTAATGGATATTGGAAAAACGAAAAGAGAGGATTTACTCACCATGATTGATTTGGCTTGAGCAACAGATACTTTCCTTGGTACCAATCCATTCAATGGGTTGCTCGCTTTCCCACTAGTACCATTGATACCTGTAGCGTACCCGTTGGTTGAAGATGAAGCAGCCATATCTCGATGAGCACTAGGCAAAGCAGGATAAGAGTCAACTTTTACACGATCGGAATGCTTTCGCGAGATAGCTTACAGGTAAGGGTTATCGACGGGAGGAGTGGAGGAAGAAGAATCGCCAACCATTTTTGATCGCTTGGAAGGAGGTTCGGCCATCTCGATAATTCCTGCAACCTTATGAGTGTGAAAGCCCAATGCTGAGGGGGAGGTCTATGGATGAATGATCAATTGATCAATTGATTGTTGAATGGGTGAATGTAATCTTGGTGAAATCGAGGTAGGACGGAAAAAATCCTCGTTAAACAGTACACGAGAATAGGCATGCGGGTGGCAAAGTGGGGACAATGGCGTGCCTACTTTGCTCAAGGGAATGAAGTGAGGTGGAGGCGTGATCGCTGCGTCACCGTGATTTCCATAGAATGATAGATACTTCAACCTCGTCTCTACGACTCTTCTTGTCTTTCTCTAGAACGATAGACTATGCCAGGGCTCAGACCAACACAGCAAGGTGAGCTCTGAATCGCTGACCTATAAGAAGACCCGTTCAGCTGACGACATCTTATGTGGCGCTCTACCAGATATCGATCAGTTCGTTGCCATCACTCAAGCAAGTCCTGAAGACGCTGTTCACTTCCTAGAATCTGGTACTACTTTAGAGGTAAGTCGGTTCATCAATCTGCTTCGATTAGTGTCCGGTCAAAATCTCAGAATGCTGGCTGACGGCAATTCAAGGGAGCGATAGAAGATTTCTTTGCCGCTCAAACAGCTTCAGAACCTCTTAACCCACATCAGCAAGACGAAGAAGACGCCGAACTGGCTTTAGGTTCACCCAGTATGTCCGACGATAATTCCAACAACGCCCCTGCTCCCACTGGTGGACCAAGAACGCTGGGCGGCGCAGCTGCATCTGAACCATTACCTGCAGGATGGGGTCAGCCTGAAAGGTCAAGGTTCGGGAGGATCGGGGAGAGTAGGGACGAGGAGGAGGAACCTAGAGGTGGAGATGATCCCGAAGAGTTGTATGCGGGTGGAGGCAGAAGGTGGGTTAGCTTGGCTTCAAGACTTCTTGTAAGGTCGAAAGCTAATATTGCAGTCCAGTGGCTTAGCCGTTCAAAATCCTGATGATCAAAGAGGGAGTGGTAACTCTCTGGTAGATAATATCCTTCGTATGGCTAGCCAGTAAGCTCACCTTGCTAGCTTGCGCTGCGAACATTGAGCTTACTTGTTCGTGATTTTAGAAATGGTCCCAGATCTCCTCCAGCTGGCGGAGCACCCAAACCCCCTTCAGCATTTAGAGGTTCAGGTCACACTCTCGGTTCAGACGAGGCCCCTTCAACCGAAGTTCCAGCGACCGGTTCGGCTCCCTCTGGTTCTACACCTGTGCCATCTATCCCTGGCGTTGCGGGAGTAACTCCCTCTATGATGGATAATCTTCTCGCCGGTATGTTCGGTAGAGGTGCAGGCGCTGGAGGTAACGGTCCACCCACCTCGGTAGAAGATGAAGAGGATGACGACGACGATGATGATGAGAACGTCCAAACTCGACGATTGACATTTTGGAGAAATGGGTTTTCGATCGAAGATGGACCTTTACTCTCATACGATGATCCTCAAAACCAAGCTTTACTTCAAGCTATCGAATCTGGACGAGCACCACCCAGCGTATTTGGAGTAAAGTTCAATCAGAGATTGAATGTGGAAGTCGCACAAAGGAGAAGGGAAGAGTATCAACCTCCACCTAAGAAACCTATGAAAGCTTTCGGTGGATCTGGAAACAGATTAGGTTCGCCTGCTCCCGAAGTAGCAACTGCTTCATCATCTAGCATGCCTGGTGGTTTACCTCAGGGTATCTTAGCTGGTGGTTCTGGTACATCGACTCCAGGTGCTTCCAACACGACTAGCAGCGCAGCGCCCACTAGTCAAAATAAGTTTGAAGTGGATGAAAGTAAACCTACTACTAGTATACAGCTTCGATTGGGTGACGGAACAAGGTGAGTCATCAATCGGCTGTATTATCGAAATGGCTCATGAATACTAACATATGCGAATGACAGGATGGTTGCGAAAGTCAACCTTACTCACACAGTTGGTGATCTCCGAAATTACGTTTCAGCGTGAGTATCCGGCTGTCAACCGTATGAGACCATTGCGAAACAAATTTGCTAATGACAAGTTCCCCAATAGTGCTAGACCGGATAGTCGAAGCTATGTCCTCCAAACGACATTCCCCAGTAAAGAATTATCTGATCCAAGTGAAACCATCGAAGCTGCCAAATTGCAAAATGCGGTTGTCGTACAAAGATTCACATAAGTAGAATTGCCAAAATCAGAGATATGAGGTTTTCATAAGCGAAAGTGATAATGAACAGTGAGAAGCGATGCGATGATATGGTATGATATGCATCATTTGTACATGTTTACTTGGATATTAAGGATGTTTCTTCCAACCTTTGTTCCATGATATTTCCAGAGAACCTTTCACCGCTCTGCCCGAACAACTACGTCCTATCTTCTGAATCTTCATTGCCCTCCAAAAATTACATTACGCCTACCCTCTTCGTAATTTTACACAACCCAGACAACCATACATCGACAAAGCATGTCTTCTACCGAAGCCCAATCCTCCCGGACGCTTGATACGTCAGAATCAAGCACGAGCTCCGAAATTTGCCTTTCGAAATCCCCCCTTGGTCCTAAGCCCACAGGACTTATGACCGAAAACCAGCTGAGAACACAGAAGTTGATACTCAGGCAGGACAGGAAGAAGCGATAGACGAGGCAGGCATACTGGCGAACTCCGATTTATACCTTAGCAGTCAGGCATCCGAGACTGAAAGTGTTGAAAGCAATTCTAACCAGCAAGATGTAAGTGCGTACAGAAAATATCTCAAATCAGAATTCACCTTTTTGGCAACTTGCACAGCCCGCCCGCCACCCTTCAATGGCACGAAGGGAAAGGGTAGAATCCACTTTACGGGGATAGGTTCAGGTTGATTGGATCGTAGATTGATGTAAGGCATTCGTCAAGTCTCGTAGAGGATGGCTTCTATGCAGTCTCTTGACCACTTGAGGTATCATTATCATGGAGGGTTAGTATAACGAGCTTCCATCACACAGTGTGCTGTGTCCACCTGTATAGCATCAACGGAGAATTGGGTTTGACTCATTTGCGAGATTGCTTTCATTTAGCTATCACTGGTACATACATGAGCTGGTACCATGACAAGAACACTTCTCTGCGTAGGTCTGAACTACCCTGACGTCACGGATTCCACCTCAGAATATTGTGAATTACCTTTGTTCTGCGAGGTTGTCTGGCAATCTCGGTCACCCAATCGAGAAAAGTCTTCTCTCAACTTGGGTGGCCCATGGTTGAATCTGGGGTACAATACCCGCGATCAGCCTCTTGATAGCCCACTTACTTTACCATACCTTCCGTTGAACCTGATTTGACCAGAGAGCTATACTACACAAAGTTCAGTCATTCGATCATGATCCGCCCATACACCATCACTACTCCCAGTGAAGCCTCTCATGGTCAATCCTCCTCTCGGTCAAGTTCCGGTGGGAGCAGAAGAAGGTCAAGCAATTCTTCTATAACACCCTGCCATCTGTACCTGTACCAAACATTCGATAGTCAGGATAATTGTGGCACGGAAATTGAAGAGGTAAGCTATGACACTCATGGTCCTATAATC
The DNA here is from genome assembly GCF_000507465.2 of Kwoniella mangroviensis CBS 8507. Lineage (NCBI taxonomy): Eukaryota > Fungi > Basidiomycota > Tremellomycetes > Tremellales > Cryptococcaceae > Kwoniella > Kwoniella mangrovensis. The sequence continues at coordinate 680,696 of NW_027062534.1, read as the reverse complement.
ATCCATGGAAGGCAAAATCCAGGTACGACTTGCTCTGGGAAGGCAGAAAAAGCAGATGATGATCAACAGAATCCTGAGCCTTCGAAGTAGGAGGACTTCTCCACTATTACTCCCTAGTAGTATGCGAGTCGGGGTTGCAGGAAGAACGGCGTGCGAGGTATACATGGACCTTAACGCTTCAAGCCTTTGCCACTAAACACCGTCATTGAAATGATGCACTGCTTTTCTGTTCACAAACTTCGCTTATAGCGTACTGATGTGCGTTTCGAAGGCCGGTATCGCAGAGCAGAAAGGAGGGTCAACAGGCCAAAGTATTGGCTCAAAAACGGATTACACCATAAGAGAGAGTTTGATAGCAGTGCTTTAGGACACACACGTTCATCTGAGCTAGACGAGCTATTGATATCCCATATGACTGACTCGATATGCGATCTATGAATTAGCTGAGTCCTTGAACATTGTTCATCTTGATGTATATAAGGCTGTAAACAGCATCATATCAGATGCCGTCTCATTGTCCTTGTGTATCGTTCCAACCTAAACCAGATCCAATAGCACAGGGCGAACATGTCATCCACTAACACCTCTGCATCTACTCATGCTCAAGCGAGCTCGACCTTGGGCTATAGTATTTCTTCGAGTGACGAAAGCTCGGTATCTCGGTCAGGTGCTAGTACTGGATCAGCCAGAAACAAGAGGAAATTCGATCATTACCAGACACGAGGCGGGCAGCACGATTCAGGTTTCGCTTCGGAGGCTGAAGATCAAGGTGATGCTGCCGAGGCACAAGGCGTGGGAAAGAGGCATAATTGATGCCTTAGGACGATGACGATGTTTGATAGCTTGCGATGTGCTGCGCTGAACTATAAGATGAGTATGGACTGGTCAAAAGAGATCCCCGTGATCAGAATTGGTGTTGATGTCGAGGAACTCGGACGTATGCGTATCTGGAAATCCGATCGTAGTTAGCCTTGTACCATATCATAGTCATGAATGATATTGATGACTCCGATTACGACGGAGGAGACTAGTATACAGTACAAATATCCTTTGATGATCTTTTATTCTTCTTCTTTCCGTTCCGGGTCCAGGCTGCCATGTCAGCTTCTCACACCACGAATTTTTCCGCCGTATCAGCTGTGGAATGTCAGCTTGACGTATGATATAAGTTGGGTGGCCAGTCCGGAGGTCTCGATGATTCATATCGCTAAATTATTACATAAATCAGATCACAAGTCATGTGGAGCTTTGACACCATGCCGAGCTCAGCCTCCTCATCGATGGCAGGTGAAAGGGCGATGGATTCCGACTCGCAACGCCCATCTAACCCTTGTGTGGAAGCAGGAAACAACAACGCTACAGTCCACCGTAGTCAATCAGTCCAAGCTATTCGAGGATCAACAGCACTACTTGAAGATCCATTCAAAGCATTCTCCAGTCTTCAGAGCAGAGGAAACCGAATTATTGGCAGGAAGAGGAGCTGGGACGAGTATTATACATCACTGGAAGTCAGATCCCAAAATGAACGGGACAATACACTTGAGAAAGGGTCAGCAAGAATGGTGCGATATACCATCGAAAGACCAGAATTCTGCGATGTAAGCTTTGGCGGAACGTCTAAGACATGTCAGGACAGATACGATCAGCACTTTGAGCTGACACGATGACGTCGTAGTCAGATGATACCACAGTGCTCCAGACTCATGTAGTGGTCTTGGGGGTCCTGATTATGACAGTCCAATACCCCAAAGACAGCTACATGCATGGTATCCTTCTGAGGAACATATTTTCACAGCTCCTTTCGAGCGTCTTTGATGAGAAGCGCCTTTTGCCATTACTTTCGTCTAACCTGAGGCCGTAGTATCGGGCGCTCTTTGCCTAAGAAAAAATTATGCGAGAGGGATCCCAGCGCTTCCTTTGCTCCCTTGGTATACACCCGACAGGCCATTATAGTCCTGCTTGATCTTCTTCACCCTTTCCTCCGTCTGTTGCTTCTCGTCTCCTTCTAGGTCAGCCACCAGATCAGCTACAGATCGAGCTGTCCAGAATGCGTTTGACTTGTTGTACAATGGTCTCTTTGCAAAGTCTTCTGAGGGCTCGCCAGCAGTGGGTACTTTGAAGACCTAGACATCAGCAGTAAGATGGTCACGAGATGAGCGAACTACTCATGGTGCCTTTTCTGGACCAAAACTCACTTCTTCTACAATCCTTATATCATGAGGTATATTGAAGGCGTCCCTTGTATCTTCATACGTGAACAGGAAATAATGGTTATCGAACCCTGACCATGTTATGCCGGACAGACCTAAGGATCAAACCATGTCAGTTCCTTGCAGTCTTAAAGGCAATCGCAATTGACTCACACAACGAGCATGGTTCGTGAGTCGCAAAGAAGATGCACTCGCTTGGTGGAGGTCTTTGATCAGCTGGAAGAGCGTAGAAGTGTTGTATGCAGTTAATTTCACCGTGCTGTAGTCATGAAAAACCAATCAGCACAATGACTAGCCTCAGGATATGTAGACTTACCAGTAAGGGACTGGATGTTTCATGATTGGAAGCGATCACGACCACACTCAAATCTGACTTCCTAAAAATAGCCGCACCAAATACCTTTGAACCCGATGCCACTCCTTTGGCTGTCAAAGGAATGATTTTCTCCGATGTGGTGGTCAGAAAGGCATCAAGGAGTTGAGAGGACGCCCAGGTCATTGTATCCGCTTGATCAATCGATGTATGAAGTATAGATGCGAGTTGGATGTCTGAAATCAATCTCAACATTCGATCCTGTATGGAAAGATAAGCAATTGAACCACAAAGTGGAGGGTCAAGAACCGATGTTAGCGGAGATGATAAACAAAGCCGACGCTTTTACCGGATCTCCGGCCGCATTGTTTGCTTTCTCGGTCCTCCATATTAAGCTTCCTCTCAATTTTCAACTTGGAGTCATCGTCACCAACAGGAGATCTCTGAGCGATGAGCGGACGCAAAGCCTACACATGTGAGTCGAGCCATGGGCTCTTGAAAGGGGGACGGCTTATGCTGATCTACGTCATCTAGGTGTCCAATGTCGATTAAAGAAAATAAAGGTGAATATCGGATCGGCTGCTTGACAGCTACAATCAGCGTATGCATCTTCAAGCAACCAACGCTGTACTGGGGCTGCAACTGGTGATGTTGAGCTAAACCTGACATACATGCATTTAAGTGTGATAGGCATCGATTCTGTGGTCAATGCAAGAAGAGGGGAGAAATATGTGAATGGCCTGCAAACGGTGTTCCGCTAGAGAATGAAGGCAGCATACCGCGCTCATCTGCATCGTAAGCTCAACAACATATCTGCATCGACACCGTATATTGACTTGATCTGTCACATGTTCAGGCCTACAAGAGCGCCTGTAGTACCGAGACGCGCCCGTCATCAGTCAAGCGGGTCCACGCCGCCCACAGTCGACGTCCCTCACACCGTTGCCCATGCTGAACAGCTTGATCACTCGATTCTCAATGATCCTCGTGGTGAGCCAGTAGGATGGGGATTCGGCTCAAGTAAGACCCCAAGGCGGGCTTTTCCCTTTGACAGTGCGGGTAGTAGAACAGATTATATGGTAACGGCGGATCTGATGAGATCTCTGCCCAGTAGAGGTGAGTTACCAATGAATGATTGTGCTTCAACTTATCAGGTGTTGATTCACAGCTGAATCGGATACGCTGGTGAGCTTTATCTATGATTCAGCTATACATGGTCATCACTGATGCCCTGAACCTCAACAGCTACGTGTATATGTGAGTGTAGAATGAGATCACCTTGAATAACCATGCTGAGACTTTATGGAATTCAAGCTTGAGCGTGTAGAATGGGTGAGCTAGGGGCTAGGGATCTTTCATCATGTATCGCATGGTCAGCTAATTCAATGGACTTAAGATCCACCATCCATTACATCTGCCCACTTTCCTTGCGCAGTACAATCGGTTCTGGAACATGAATATCGCTCGCCGGTGTGAAACAGTGCACGCTCGATGGTTGGCATTACTATACATAGCCCTATGCCTTGGGGATCACTTTAGTGATGATGAATTGACCACCGACCCCACGCTCGAAACAAGATTGGTAACAGTGCGTGTCATTAACACACCTTGTTTAGCGTGCTCAATCGTCTGCTGACCAGCCAGTAGGCATGCGAAGACACACTCGCATACTCTGACTTCCTGAATCAGCCTTCAACGGAGACTATACAAACGATCATTTGTCTGAATATATACCTTAATAACAAGAATAGAGTGACAGCTGCCAAGAGCCTGCTAGGGACTGCTATTAAGATGGCCATTTGTATGGGATTGTCGGTGAGTGAACCGTTCCAGCTGTTCAGGGGAGGCTATGGGTCTGAATATCGCGTTCCAGCGCATTCCTGACGAAGGGCGGACATCTAATGAACAGGATCTGATAGACAGGGAGGTGAGTTGCATACTTGTGCTTCCATGTACTGTTCTCATTGGCTCTATCCAGATCGGAAGGAGATTATGGTGGTCACTAGTGTGTCAAGATGCGTATACGGCTTCGAATAGTGGATTCTCCTACTCGATCAACTTGACCCATTCTTCTACTGGTTATTTCGCCAATGTCGAAGATGAAGATATCCGTTCGGGCTCGCATTACCATTCCCGCCCCATGTCCGAAATTACAGTATCGACATACCACCTGTGCAAAATAAACTTTGCACTAACAGTTCGAAGCTTCATTGATGCGGTTAACGCGAACTTCCCCGACGCTTCTTATGAAGAAATTATGAGATTAGATGCCCAGTTCAGATCTGTTTACAATGCTCTACCAGTACCCTTCCGACCTGATCTTCCACAAGCTTTCGAACTCTCTTTTGCCGGTTCAAGAAGGTACTTGGTCGAACAAAGGATATTTATGGGTATCACCTTACACAATCGAGTCATGAGATTACATCGATCGTATATGGTCAGAGGGTACGACGATGATCGGTATGCGTATTCTACCAAAGTATGCCTTGAATCAGCATATGCTACTCTGGAACTGGTCAAGCAAAGTCCGCAGACGTTATGCAGATGGTGGGTAGTGATGGTACATGTGTGGACGAGCGGTTTGATCATTTCTGCCGACTTGGTGAAAGGTGTATCCGATGTCGATATCAGACGGAAACAGCGAGATGGGGTCAGAATGGCAATCTCTCTGCTTGAGTCAGTGCTCAATTATCGGTAACGGTTTGTTATAGCTAATTCAAACATCCAGACCTATATCTCGGACGAGTCCTGTCGCTTCACGGGGAGTGAAGGTTCTAAAAGCTCTTCTAGACACGGATGATGCTCAGCTCCAACCTCGGAAGCGGAAGAGGGTTGACGAACAGCCTTCGAATACTGCTCCAGTGCATAACGCCATCTGTGAGTGTCGCTTTATGAAGGGGGGTTCCTGTGAGTATGGCAAAAAAAAAAACACTGACGTTCGATGTATGATGTTCAGCTTCCATGACTGATCTCGAACAATTGCTGCGGGATGTCACATCTTCTGACCCGACGACCACATATACCGCACCGACTGATGATATTGTGAATGAACAAACTTTGGAATTCTGGCAGTCCCTTTTTCAGATGAATCAGTGGTAAGGATCGAGACAAACATGTTATCCATTTCTCATTTTACCTTATATTGTATACTAAAAATATATGTCATGTAATCTGTACCATTTGTCACCCACTACTGCGAGATTAGACAATGTTGTCAAATTGATACACCGACTGAACTGATCTACTTATCTTCTTCGTAATACTTGTTGTCCCCGGCTCTGGTCCCGTGTTCAAGCTGTTGCACTCCCTATGTCCCATGCAATTCGTCAGCTTCACATAGAATTGATGGTCATTATTTTTCGGAACTTACGAGATTAGATGTCTCTGTCTCTTGATGGAGATTCCTTCGATCGTCCCAAGCATATAGAGCTTTCCAGACAAGCATCACTACACCACCGGCAATGGCACAAGCTCCACAGATGATCAAACCATGCTTGTACCTTGGCGCGTCTTTAGGTTTGAACACGTTACTTCCCGCAAACCCAGCCATCTGAATGAAAGCGACGTAAGCGGCCAGAGCAATAGGTCTCTTTCGCTCTTCGAATCGGCTACTCAACCAGGACTACATGGTATTTGCATTTCATTTCATCAGCTTCCGTACGCTCAATTGGACTCGATATTGAATGATACTCACAGCATTGATAGCTTGACCACAGCCCATTGTTCCCGCAGTCATTAGATATCCTCCATAAAGTACTCGCTTGCCCACTCCATCTGGAGCCAGAGCGAGCCAAAGACATCCGGCGCAAGACAAGGCCATAGCTACGAAGATGTGTATCCCTCTCTCTTTGGTACGATCACTGCTCCAAGCTAAACTAACTGAGAAGACCAAACCGATAGCAGAAGCAGGTGCGGCCATACCATTTGCGGTAAATCCTGCGTAGCCCAGAGACTTGATCACTGAGGGTCCATAGGTATTGATAGGTGTTAAGATGACTCTGTCAAGGCAAAGAAACATTGATTAGTTACATGATGAATGGTCATTACGAAAAAGGATGGACATGAACTCACGAGGAGAGAAAAGCAGCAATGCAATGTCCATATAATCGCCAATCGAGGAAGGTATCCTTGATATCAACAAATTTGACCCTCTCTCCATGAACAATAGCTTTCTTCGGATCATCAGCTAGCAACCTAGCGGAAAGGACTTCTGCATCCCTTCGATTGAGAATGGGGAAACCCAAAGATTTTCCACCTTCTGTCGGGGTGGCGGGAAGGTAAAAGACCGCGAGAATCGCGACGAACATCGTCATTGCTCCCTCTGATAAGACAAAATCAGCGGAGGCCCAATGATGGAAGACAATCTTTTACATACCAATCAAGAAAAGCCATTGCCAACCGTGCCACCCATGTTTGTGGTTGAGACCCTTTAAGATACCTAGTGCCAGAGGTCCAGATACCATACCGGCTATTAAGTTGAGATGAGTCAGTAATCTCGAAGATCAATCGTACGAGTCGAGTTGGTGTGGCTACACTGTGACTTACCAACACTGTTTGCAGCCCAGAAAATGGCTAGTCTTAAACTCAATTCGCCGTTCTGGTAAAATCGGGTGATGTACCATGCCATACCGGGAATGAAACCAGCCTACGACACATCATCAGCCAATGATCTTCGGAGCGAAAGTTCGGAATGTCGAACACACCTCTCCAGAAGCGATTAAAAATCTCGTAGCGTAGAAACCCCCTTTGTTTTTCAAGAATGCTTGACAAAGAGTGAGTAGACCCCAAATGAAGATGATGACCGGGACCCATCGATGAGGACCGATAGCCTTAGCTATGATGTTACTTGGCAGTTCAAACAAGACGAAGCCCAATGTGAAAAGAGTTTGACCAATATTGACATTTGCAGTGGTGATGTGGATATCTTTGAGGATGGTATCGGTCTGAGCGTTTCCTAAATTGGTTCGATCCTACGAGTACATGTAGAGATCTCTCGTAAGCCCAGTCTCCACCCATGCGCCGCTGGCGTGGTGATGGACATGACTTACAAATTGAAGCATGAGAAAACATAATACGATAAATGGCAATACCAGGAAATCGACTTTCCGGACAGCCCGCTTCTCTTCTTCAGGGGTGTAATCCGCATAATATTGTGGATGATCGACAACGAGATCGGACATTTTGTGCGATAGATCGTTTCTATAGGAATATGAGTGTGTGTGTGTGTATGTGTGTGTATTCTTAAGGGAGTTCAGCGATATTTGAGGGTTCCTGATAATGACTTTCGAGTCTTTCGAGATCGCCTTGAATGGAAGAACTCTGATATCTCAGACATTCGAGAGGGAATGTCGACTATTTATATACCTTTTCTTCATGATTCATCTCGTCTTGCATCACTTTGCGTTATCAGTGAAATATTGGAGATATCCTTCCTGATTCTTTCGATTCTCCTCCGACCTGCAACTCGATATGGTGAGATAAGCTGTTACTCTACTTGCTTTGCTCGAACGAAGTGGAAAAGTCAAAAGAGTAAAGCGCGCGCTCACGCCATAATTTTGTTATCTCTATCGATTCATCTCAAATTCCCATCATGGAGTTCCGGACCTACCCTGCACCATAATGACCCGGAGTCACGGAGTACCGATATGATACTTCCATCCCTTGCCAGTCCTTCCATCTCATGCCTTATTCCTTCACGCCTATGACCACGATTTTGCAACCAAGGTAGATAACGTGCTTTGCGATAATTCGGTACTCCGTCACCACGCAAAGAATCGTCATCTAACTCCGAGACTTGGATATTTGGATTGGTTATCTGGGTGAGATATCGTTACAAGCGTGAGGGACATCGGGTAGACGATACGAAAGACCTTGATACAGGTTTTTCGGGCCTCTCATAGCGAGACATGAGCTTGAAAATGGTATATAATGAAATGTACATTTGCAAGATGACTGACAAATGACAACATCTCTTCCTCCAAAACCTTGCAAGAAATTCTAATAAGAGCACGAAAGTACAAAAATGGATCAAAATATCATTAGAAGGTAAGTGCTTGCGTACTTCGCTGGCCCAGACATCGGCTGATTCATCCTGGTGTCATCAGACGTGGTGTTGGTACGAGAGGTATTGATGAGAAAACCGTCTTAGACGGATACACCGTCATCGCCCCATTAACAGGGAAGAAGGTATGTCTTCAATACTATCTACATCCCTCTTGGCGGTACTTAAGCTGATTCTATTCTTGGATACAGGTGTACTTGATCAACAATGCAGGTGAAACTGTTCATACTTGGGACTTACCCTACCGAGTAGGAAGATACGCAAGATTACTACCGAATGGTAATTTGGTTGTCGGAATGAAAGACCCAGAAGCATCTGCTCCATTTCCTTTCGTAAGTCATGACCATCATCCAGTCTGACCTTATCGTTGATGCTGACATTACATTGACAGTTCAACAAATACGGTGGAGGGATTTATATGGAACTTACACCTGAGGGTAAGGTAGTTCATGAGCTACGTGATCCTTTAGGGCACCACGAGTGAGTAACACTTGTCATTTGCTATGGAGATGCATCATTCATGTGAATCCTTATATTTACAGTTGCTTTTACGATGGGTGCGGACACTTCTTCTACGCTGGTCTTGAAGCTTTGACTCCCGAACAACAAGCTGCTCTACCAGGTGGTGTGGAAGGTACCGTGGGTACAGCCTGTCACTTCTCAATGTCTGGACCGTTTACTGATTCACGCTCGTTGTTCTGGTATAGGAAGCACCTGATGGAAAAGTATATGCCGATACGATAAGAGAAGTGAAAGATGGGAAATTGGTTTGGGAATGGAAAGTTTCAGAACATCTGGATCCTAAGATCTTCCCCCTTCAGGCTCATTATCCGAGAGAACACTGGCCTTTGATCAACGGTATATAGTGAGTCTTCTTTTCACCTCATCATCAGCAATAAACTCTGACCAGTTCGGATAGTCCATTGAAAGACGGGAACATCTTGGCTTCATGTCGGAGTGTATCAGCCGTGATAATCATCGAAAAGTCAACTGGTAATATCATCTGGCATTTGGATTCCACAGTCGTCGCTCAGCAGCACAATGCTAATGAATTGCCCAATGGGAACATCTTGGTAAGTCATCTAGCAATTGAAAGACTTATTCATATCACGCCGCTGATGGCATTTGCTTGACTTAGATCTTTGATAATGGTGCATTCAGACACAGAGAATCTTTCCAATGGTCGCGAGGTTTGGAAATTGACAGAAAGACAAAAGAGATTGTCTGGCAATGGCATGCTTCACCAAAGGTAAGTCCGTAATCATGATATGAATTTAATTGTAGATTTGCTGATATTCATTTCGTCGATATAGGAAACTTTCTTCACACCATTCATGGGATCAGCACAAAGATTACCAAATGGTAATACGCTCTTGTGTGAATCAGCTTTCGGGAGGGTAATCGAAATCAACACATCAAACGAGATCTGCTGGGAATATGTCTGTCCTCACTTCGCAATTTATCCTGAACCTGAAGCAGCTGGATTCTACCCTGTCGAGAGTAATGCTCTGTTCAGAGCGTACAAGTATAGTAAAGATCAGATCCCATGGTTGAACTGAGCCGATAAATCATAGGCGTTAGCTGCTCCATGAATATGTAGTACCATATGGATACATCTACAGATATGAGTAGCTGAGTACATCCTTTAGGAGACATAAATTTGATATTCTCTACATGTATTCTGGTATATATGCATATACGAGAATTTACATACTGTACGCTCCAGCTTTACCATGGCCGAACCTATCTCCTAAACCTCTAGCATCTTTGATTTTCTTCTGCCTCTCGTTGTCGGTCAAAAGTCGACCTGTCACCCCCATATCTCTATCATGGTCCCATATAGCTGGCGCTTCATCGTCTTCGCCTTTCTTCTTCTTCGACAGTTTGGATGCGTGTTGATCGAGAAGAGATGGGCCCCGCTATAAGGTTGCAGGACGTTAGCAATGATCGGAAGGTATGGTAGAAGGGCAGAAGAAGCGAAGAGTAGCGCAGATGGAAGGATTGAGAGGAAGTAACACAAAGAAAATGGATATACACGGTGCATCGCAATCCCGTTGCCAGCCAAGAAGATAGTGATTCAGACTCACATTATGAGCCTGCAACGTATTCCTGATATCCTCCTCTCTTCTCCTCTTCCTCCTTTCTTCCTGCTCTTCATCGAACGACATGATCCGTTCTCCGGCTTTATCCTTCTTCCGCTTGATACCAGCCACCTCATCCGCTATACGCTGAGCCTTCTCAGCCGGAGTTTCAGTCCAGACACTATGATCTACCGATTCGGGCTCTCGAGTGGATTTTGAGAACGTCGAGGGTCGTTTACGAAGTGGGTCGACTAGATACATATCATCAGCTTGATCTATTTTGACTGATCCCATCATTTCTGCTCGGATAGAATATTTGGATATTTCTGTTGCGAGAATGACACCACTCACCATTAGACAATACTCCACTACTTGGAGGGACCAACATCCATTCTTCCCTCTTCTTCTCTTTCGGTCTACTCTCCTCTTCCAATATTTTCCTTCTTCTCTCCTCTCTTTCCAAAAATTCTCTGACGGCTGATCCAGCAGAATCCTCTTCTCCGTTGGTAAGTACAGGCATAGGGCCAATCACATCATCGTCATCACTATCCTCTTCGTATGCTGCTGGAGGACGTGACGGTCCTGCAGCTGCCCCAGCTGAGGGCAATGACGGCCCTGCAGCTGGAAGACTAGGCCCAGCTGGTCCAGCGGGCGCTTTACGTGCTGCTGCTAGGTGTGGTGGAAGTGCTGGTCCATAATCGTCATCATCTTCTTCATCTCCAACAGGTGCAGGTGGTGGTCGTACAGGTCCTTCAGTATGAGGTTCAGGGGATGTAGAGATGTCGCCTGCCAGATGAGCGAGATGAGGTGGTAAGGATGGTCCAATGGGCATGATGAGAGTGCTTTTGCTTTGCTTGGTGGTAAGAAGGAGGAACGAATGGAAATTCCAGGTTTTATGCCGAGATGATGATGATGTGTTTCATGGCGGTGCTCCATACGAGAACCTATGAAAAACAATAGATTGCCACCGATTCTTATCCCTCTTTCTTCTTCCTGTCCTCCATCAAACAAGCACAATGACCCAAGATACCAAACCATTCATCCCATCACTCTCCCCAGAGGATGATCTCGACCTCCCTCCACCATCATACGACACTGGATTAGCGGCTTCGTCCTCCTCTTCTTCTCGACCCGATGCCGGGTCATCCAACTCTCGGCCGGTCGAAGAGAGGACTATCCCTCAACACTTGTTTCACCTTTTCAGTGGACCACCAAATGGGGAACCTCCGATAGGAAGGGATGGTGTTCCTCCTGAGCAGATTCAGAGGATTGCATGGGGTCAGAAGGGTCATGATATAGAATCTTGGGATCCCAAATTGGCTGATCGTACGTTTATCTCTATTTTGACATTCCCATACGAGGTATGTCCAGGTTACTTACAGTTCACTTAGCCGAGGTTATGTACGACTTCATCAGAGCGCAAGCCATGGTCCCACCAACGATAAAGATCAGATGTCGAGGTCGGCATATGGAGACATTGGAAAGAGATCAAACCGTCATTGAGAATGGTATTGAAACAAGTAAGAAAAGAGGAGAGTCCTATTATGTGACGGATTTCGATTTCACCGTGAGTTGTCATTTCAAGCCAATTGTCTATTTATACAATCCCAACATTGTCACATCTTACGTCGAAGCATGTCCTTATATGGTTGTGTTTACAGATCAACTTGTCAGGTATTGTCAATCATCGAACAAACAATAACCACATTCACTTGCGAACAGTCGAATCTGATAGAGCGGCTTATAGAGGGACTCATACAACACGCTACGGCGCTTCTTTCGCCCCTGATCACGGTACTAGATCGTTCTCTCAAGGTGGCTATCGATCATTGAACACTGAAATGGAATACGGTGTGACAGATGTGGGAAGACAACCTACTTCGGCAGAGCAAAGCGACGTTGACGCATGGAATGTGTACAGAGCCAAAAAAGGAATACCAGGTTGGGTCAACATGCAAAACGTTGCTGAATTTTGGGATACAAGGATCAGATCTAAGTTACTTAGTCACGCGGATGTGGAGAGTGCCAGAACTGTTAGAGATCACGATAACAGACCAAGTCTGAAAGAATGGTGTAAAGTGTATTGCAGAGATAAGGGAATCTTCAAGGAGTTCTGGGTACACAAAGGTGTATATGGCTGGGAGATGGAAAGTGTCCAAACGGGTGAGTGTATATTGCATGTCAAAGAGATATACCCTAGATGTGCGACAGCCACCAATTGTGCTAAATTGAATATGATGGAGGAAGCTGACACATATCATGCTCAGCGATACGCACTGCGATCCTCTCAACAGGATATCAATCGAATTACCTTACAGTCACGACCGATATTACTCCGCTAGCAATAGTCATTCGACCGAACAATATCTTGAGTAGAGCCGTAAACAATGTATGTGTCTGTTCGACAGCATATGTGATACTGATACATAAGGCTGATCTTGTACACACTGATAGGGATTTATCTACTTCTTGTCCTGGATTACGCTGATCTGGCCACTGATCTGGATATTCAAGAGGGTTTTCCCTAGATTCCTAGGTGCTCCATGGAACGTAGCTTATGTGAATTGTGAGTATTTTCATCCACCTTTATTCAAAGACAGTTCTCTGATTAACTTGCTAATCGACTTACATATCGTGTAGACGCATTGAAATGTTACCCTCCACTTCCCTCTACATACCCCGCCGAAACGATCCTCCAAGCTCAAGATCGTTTAGCGGCCCTGTACAAGCTGCATCCTGAGTTACCTGAGAATCCGACTTTGCAATATGGGCCCAAGGGTGTACATTACTTGTTAGGAAGGAAGGAAGGTGAATGGTTCAGAGAGTGGGAAGAAAGAATCAGGATGGGCGTGAGAATGAAATTTAGAGGCCAGCTTGAGGGTGGCCAACAGGGAGAACAAAACGCTGGACAAGGATTGGATGGATACTAGGAGGTTATATCTACACCGATGACTACAGAATTTGCACATGATAAGGTTGTTTGTCTACTCTTTGTCGCTTGTATTTCACTTTACTTGGCTGCGTAATTACCATTGTTTTCTAGTACAGACACGATATGTATGTGATTTTACGGCTGCGGGATGGACCTAGATTTTACATTTAACGTAAATGCAACGGGTTATATACAACAAGTGATACTACGATATTGCACAATGGTATTCACTCTTCTCCCTTATCGTCCTCGTATCCGTCTTCCTCTTCATCCTCATGTTCATCTCCCTTTTCATCTTCATACTCTCGTAATTCATCCTCTTCCTCAAGAGCCAACCCTTCTCCCTCCGCCCCTGCATCCCCTTCGTCCTCACCGTCCTGCTCATCATCTTCAGATCTGCCATCCTCTTGATCCGTATCAGTCACCTCGTCATCATCATCCCCAACATCGCCTTCATTGGGATCCCAAACATATCCATTCCCTTCGTCCTCACTACTATCTGAATCACTATCGATGATCCAAGCGTTTGACTTCATCCTCTTATTGGCTCTGGCCAATTTCCTGATTCGCGTAGTGGGATATCGCTGATGGATGTTTTCTTTGTGTTTGCGCTTACGACGTGCTGAGTCGGTAGATAAGAGAAGATTTATGTATTCTATTCACAATTACCGATAATACCATTAGCTATGACAATCTTCTTCACCTCTATATCAGTATTGGGAGGGAGAGTGACAGAGATGATTGGGAGGGAGAGTGACAGAGATGAACACCAACCTTTCTCAGACTTGATTTCGTTCTTCCTATCTTTCGTCCAGATCTCACTTCTATCAACATCATCATTCCCATCATCTACTGCAACCCATATGGAATTTTCATATTGCTTATCATGAGCTTCATCCATCTTATACAACGCTTCATCAAGCTCTTTATCCTCAATTTCAGTTGCCGCATCACTGATATCGTCATACAACCCTTGTCCATCTTCCTCTTCTTCTTCATTTGAGTGAGTTGAGATATAAGGTAGATCATTCCACTGAATTTCACCTGGAGGTAGAATCGATGAATGGTATCTTCCAACTCTAACTCCAACTTCTTCCTCTGTCGTGTCTTGATTATCGCCTTCCGTAACTTCTATGTCTTGTTCCTCCTGCTCATAATTTGGTTCATTATCGAACAATCGCTCGATGAATTCCAAAATAAGTTCAGAGGGATGTACAAGTCCTTCTTTGAGGAGTGCTTGGTGGACATGTTCCGGTGAGATCTCGGGGAGAGGTCCATCGTGGTTGTCTGAAGGATGTTGAAGGTATGATTGTTCAGCGATAAGTATGGAGGAATAGATGAGTCGCCGAAGTCGGTTGACAAGGAGAGAATGGATGCCTCGAAGTGCGCCGGACGACATTTCTCGTGGGTCAGTCAAATTCAGTCGTCTGACAGATGGATCATCAGCCAAAGACACGTAGTTTCATGTAAGTATCGACATACTCACCTGTTGACTCGTTCAATCATCTCATAATTGAACACTTCCAACCCGGTCATCATCAAATGATCATACATTCCTATCCTGCGGAGATGAGCAGTCTGTACATTCGTATCATTCCGCCTTGTAATTCTCTTCTGAGGTATCTTGGGCGCTTGATCGCTATCAGTTTGGGTTACCGGCTCTCTACTTTGAAAGATCGCATCTGCCCCTCCTGCCAGATCAATCTCATCCCTTGTCAATCCCTCCTCTATCAATTTCTGAATTCTATACTTCTCCCTATTTCTACGTCTGTTGATGATTTTGGACAACAATTTCCTTTGTTCGGGGGTACGTTCTTTCTTTGGTATGTTGATGATTTCGTTGTAATTCTGTTGATCTATCGTAATTTTACCTCTTGGATCTCCTTTCGTTGGGATGCCTCCTATCACCTCCGAGCCTTTTTCCTCTTCTTCTTCCTCATCATCTTCATCCGCTTCATCTTCGAGTGGAACTGACTTCTTATTAGGCGATCGAGTTGATGTTGATGTTGATACCATTTTGACACGATCAGAATACCAAGTTGACCAATCGGGCTTCATCAGATTGTTCACCACTGTCAACTTCTCACCATCCATCTTCATGAGGTAATCATCAACTTCCCATTGATTGCTCATCTTCTTATAAGCAGGATGATTCTCTATAAGTTTATTCCGCAGGTACGGTGTCATCTCCATATCTTTTTTCCATTCTTCCACAGGCGATAACCCATCAATTACCGACTTCTTCTGAGCTCTCCTTTCCTTCTTTATCAATGCATCCCTTTCTTCATTCTCTCTCTCTTCTAACTCCTTAATCACATTGTCCGCCAAAGCTTCTTCTTTATCTATCCAATTATCAGATACTTCCCTGGCAGAAGGCGATAACCCTTTCCTCCATGATCTTACTCCATCCCATCTTAACCTTTCCAATCCTGCATCACGTCGTTTACGATCGACCTGACCTACAATCTCTGAGCCTAAGTCTAACAAATAGAGATACCATTCAATCTCATCCTGGTTCTTCGTCTTGAGCTCACTGGCAATGAGATCCAAGCGATATCGCGAATGACGACTTAACGAAGCGAAGAATATCTCCTTCTCTTCTGGTGTCCACACTGTGTTGGATGGGGGAACGACTGTAGAACAAGGATTTCGTTTGTTGGGTACGAGGATGGATCTCTGACCTAGGATCTGACGTTTGGATTGTTGGATGTGCGTATCGAGGTGGTGGAGGTACCATGTCGAGCTAGATTCGTCGGGCATAGGATCACTCGAGGAAGACATAGCATAATATGGTATGGCTTGATATCACAGGATGAGGGATGAGGGATGAACAGATGAAGTGATTCATGGCCATGTAATCAGGTCCTAAAATGTGTGTCAAGGTTGTTCATACTCAACTCTGGGGCGAATCAAAAAAAAAAAAAAAAAAAAAAAAGGATGCGGAGAAGTGCGACGCCAAAGGACACAATCGAAATGCAGATACAAAGGCAAAAACAGCAAAAAAAATTAAAGTTAGCCCTCGGTGGGACTCGAACCCACAACCTTCCGATCTGACTCTGAAGTTAAGAGTCGGATGATCTAACCAATTGAGCTACGGGGGCTCTGTGCTTGTGACAATTTTTGTTACAATATATGTTTTTGCGTTTTGACAGGAACTGAGGCCGGAAATTGTTGAGCCACAGTCCTTCTCTAATGGGACGTTGTAGGAAGAGCCGCCCTTCTCGACTCAGGAATGTATGAGTCGACCAATGGTGTATACATGCCTCAACTGAGTGGATGATGTTCCTCCTATCGTGCAGCATGAGCACGAAGGTGTCAGTACAAACTATTTTACATACATCCTAGTGACTATATACAACGCTATCCCAAACAATCAATACCAAATCGGGTTCTCCCGCTCTCCCTCTTTGTATCCTTCTCCCAATCTAACAAAGCATATTTTGCCCTTTTCAGAATCGCCGTGCCATATTCCCCAGTCGCAAGAGGAGGAGCAGGCTTTGTCCTATCCGCAAGAAATATGGGGATCTTATTTTCTCCATCTAGGATCTGAGCATCGGAAGCATCATACCCTCCCCCTAACATCACTGCGTCGGGTTTGACATTGAAATTCTGAGTACCGATGATTTCCTCGCTCGGCTTGGGCTGAGGTAGATCTTGGTATTGATTGGAAAGGATTAGAGGGATTTCTTCACGAGCCTTTCAAGGGATGTTATGAATCGGACAACTAAGTGATTCTGATAAGCAGATGGCCTTGTAATGCTGTAACGAGGTTGCTAATCACCCTCTATTTCAGGTTTGAGTCCTGCTGTTACTGCTTTGCCTACCGAAGTGGTTTTACCGCAAAGTATGACCCGTAAGAGTGGGTTTGACATTGTTCGTTACTATGTCGTCGTGGAAAGACGAGTTGAGGTCTAAGAGGTGAGGATTCGTGGCATGGGCATGCCAAAGTTTTTGTCATCTGCATGAGAAATGTGTAATATGTAGTCTTAGCAGGATAAGCACTCGAAATGCTGAATAGCTGAGACTCAGCTGAGGAGGTGACGCTCAAAACGATGACATCATCACTTTCTCACTCAAAACAGAGAGCATCAATTGTAAATAGTCTTCTTCACATTCCTCAACTTTTCTCGTTACGCTTTTTAACCCTACAACGACCCATTGAGGATGGATCAGGTAAGCAGCTTACGATCTACCATACTCACACTTCAGCTAACCTTGATATAGGACGCTTTTCGTAATTTACTTTCCGCCCCACGGCCATCCGCTGGTGGTAGTTCCTCCCGAGGGGTCTTGGGAGCACCTGCCCCAAAGAGAGGATGGGGACTGAAAGCAAAAGAAGGGTGAGTGACTGCTGTATCACGATATATACCTGGAACATAACGTCAGGTAAGCAGCTGATGCCTAACTGGATAATGTGATATAGGTACGAGAAGAAGAAAGAAGATAAACCACCCAAACCTGAATTTGCCCCTCGTAAATACCACAAAAGAGAACCACCTCCGGAATTGGCATACAAAGATCGAGCGGCATTACGTAGAGAAGGTCGTAATGACGAAGAGTATGAGAACGTCTCGAAACTTTTAGAAGATTTTGAAAAGCGTAAAGCTGAAGCCAGGAGACCAGAAGAGATTGAGGAATTAGAGAAACAAAGGGCGTATTTAGGTGGTGATGTAGAACATTCCGTATTGGTCAAGGGTTTAGATTACGCCCTTTTGGCTGCTAGGAAGGCGGAACTGGCTAAGCAGAAAGGAGAAGAGATAGATGATGAGTTGGATGTGCTCCAGCAGGGATTGGGAAAGAGGGAAGAGAAGGAGGGAAAGACGAAGGAAGAGAAAGTGGAGAGTCTTGGTAAAGGGGTGAGCTATTTCTGTCTTGTGGGTACAAGAAAGACTGATTATGTCGGGATATGGGAAATAGTTCAAATCGATAGCTCAGAAAAAGGCAGAAGCGGACGCAGCGGCTAATGCAAAAGGGGAGAAGAAAAAGAAAAAGAAGAAGAAGAAAGTTAAACCTGAGGCAGAGACTGGACCTCAGTCAGAAAGTATCGCAGGACCATCGACGGCCATCAAGTCTGAAGTACAGGCTATAGAGGTCGATCAGCCTCAATCCTCGAAGAAAGCTGAACAATCCGATATACCATCTGTGATCGGCAAGGCAGAACAACCGGCACCACCATCAGATGATGACGAAGACATTTTTGGGGATGTGGGCGAGTATGATCTTGGAGCAGCTGCACCCGAATCTGATTCTGATTCCGAGGATGAGGCGATGGATGTGGATCCGCCATCCAGAGGTAGATCGAGGACTAGATCACCTGTGGATCGGAAAGATGGTCTTCGACCTAGATCACCAGGGTATCGACATGATCGTTCCAGATCAAGATCACGATCACGATCGGGGTCAAGGTCATATGATAGGAGGAGATCAAGTTCAAGATCTAGGTCATATGACAGACGAAGGCCAAGGTCAAGATCTCATTCGAGATCAAATGGATATAGAGATAGGTCACCTGTATACGAGAGTAGAAGAAGAAGATCGTCCTCGTACGATAGGGAAAGGAGGAGATCGCCCAGTCCATATAGGAGGCGGTATAGGGATAGATCGTATCCTCGTGATAGGTCTAGGTCCAGATCCAGATCACCATACTATTCTCGAAGACGATCTCGATCTCCTTCGCCATATTATTCCAGAAGAAAATCACCTTCACCTCGAAGAGGTACCTATCGAGCAAGATCGAGATCGAGATCGCCACCTTCCAGACGTAGATACGATTCCAAATCAATCTCAAGATCACCTACACCTCCAAGACCCATTCGTGAAAGATCATACAGCCGTTCACCCACTCCTTTGTTGCACGAACCTATCCGATCACCCTCAATATCAGATGACGAGGATGATGAACAAGGTCCAGGGAGAATCACGAAACTTCAACCATTATCATCCTCTGCTATACCCTCTTTAAAGAATTTCTTACAAGCTGAGAACGAAGCTGCTCAAGCCGAGGAGAAACGAATGAAGAAAGCTAAATGGAGAGCGCAGCAGGGGTTATCTGCTCAGGAAGGAGCATCGGAACTTCTCGCCTCGGAGGGTAATAAGAAGGAAGGTGGAGAGAAGCAAAAGGCGAATAGGGAGTATCAGTTGTTGATGAATCGAATGAACAAAGGTGAAAGTAAAGATAAAGATGATAACCAAGATAAGGAGTAATGAGTGGATTGCACGAATAGATGATAATGGTACTTTGGCCATTAGCTTTCATGTAGGATTGATACCAAGATTGAACAGTAAATTATGTACAACGATGCATGTAATTTGGATTTTGTAACGCAAACGATAGTGATTTGAACGATATATACAATGAGGGTTGCCCCTTTTCTTCTTTCTCTGCATTTCTATCATTTCTATCCCTATACTCCTCTAACCCCTCTATCTCTCTTTCTCTTGCTAGGTTCGAAAACAATTCAATGTTCGAGTGACCGTCGATACTGGTGTCGTCCAATCTACGAGTGGATACCTACTAGGACTTTCCCTCACTCACATCCCTCATCCTTCCATCGATCAGCGGACAGACAATCGCCAGATCATCGCTCAGATTCTCTAATTCTTTCTTCTCCTGATTGACCAATAAATCATCATCGGCATTTTCAGCTGGTTTCACAGGTTGTGATCCTGGTAAAGGTGTCGGGGCCCGGGGTTTCCATTCGCCTGGCATGTGAGGGGCATGTTGGCGTTGCTGTCGCATTGCCTGACCGGCCTGATACAGGATTACGAATGATCAGCTTTGTTATACATCGAGAGTACAATGAAACGAAAATGCAAGTGAAATTTGGAGGGACCAATGGAATATCGAGTTGTAAAATGGACAACTCACAACTTCATCCACACTACTCATATGTTCATGCTTAGCCACGTGTAATGCATCCCTTATAGTCCCCCAATCGTGCTGTACGACATGTCGACGAAGTACACCCCAAGCTGAACTTGCCGATCTCTCAGATACCGGACTGAGCACACTATGATGAGAGTTGGCTAAGTTGGAATTGGGTGATAAGAAGCCTTTGTTAGATTGTGGTGAAGATGATAAGGACGATGAAGGTGAATGTTGATGTTGAGCTCTAGCCCTTGATAACACTTTGTCCGTTCGAGATGATAGGTGGGCTGCGGCGGCTGATTCTAATTGTTTGTGTCTGAATATGTATGATGAGCCTGAAGTATACCACATCATCTGTAAGCCCATGTCTTCATGAATCGAAGAGTAAAACAATCTGAAAACCTTGACTTTACTGGACTTACCCAACAGGAACGATCGGAGTATACTACTCATAATCTGTCCATTCTCATCATCCACAATATACTTCCTGTTTTTCAAGTCCGTAAACCCATCATAGCCTAAAGCCATGTATTCTCGAGTAATCTATCACGAGCAACCATCAGCTGCTATACATATCTAGGTATAAGCTTTGCACCTGAACATACCACTCTGTAAACCTTCGAACTATCCCTCTTGATCTCCTCGCCTAACTCCAATTTCTTCTGCTTGACAACCACTCTCGTACCATCGTCCTGTTCTTTGAAATCGACAAAATCTTGTGGATTTTCAATTTCATCGTCATCATTGTCCTCTACTCTTTTAGGTTTTTTCGTCTTGTGTATGGATATGATACGTTGATTGGGCGGTCTAGTATGATCCCATTTTACTGCTAAACCAGAGACGATGGGGAACCTTCCTTCTTGCGATGGCCATTTCGATAAAGCCGATTCGAGCGTATCCCATATGCCCGCTCCGTCAATCTACATTCATTCATCATCAGCTACGAAACTGCTAGGTAGGAGAAGCAGCTTACTTCGATGCAGACCACTGGATCTTCGAAGGGCAGTATTTCTGACAAACAATACAATCATAAATCAGCTAAGGCTACTTTCCAACAGGTCTTTTGGAGTGGGATAGCTCACCCAATATATCACCTAATGTTATCTTTCCTGGACCATATTGCGAATCCCCTCTTAATGTTCCACCACAAATGATAACAGCATCCGCGCACTCTTTATCTTCCCCATTACCGCCATTCGCAGTAGGGGTATTACCGTTAGAGGGTGTATTACCAGTGCCGTTACCGTTCTTGCTCTTATCTAACATGCTTTCCGCATAAGCATGCAAAAGCACATCCGCAATCCAATTACCCAGACCATTTTCCTGCGTCCTAACGATTTCTGATCTAGCATCAAATGGCGATAAGGTGAAACAAACAGGTTTCTGGATTGCTTCCGATACAGAGGCCAACAATGATTTGACCATCGTATCGAAGGATTCCGATGATGGTGAAGAAGGTAATACGTATAGATGTTTCCCTTTGAGGGAAGTGATGAGATGTTTACGGATCGATCCAGATTTCGTAGGTGTTAATTCGAGTGAGGCGGACGTGAGATCTCTGAAGTCGGTTCCTGATTTGATCAACCTGTCTCCGAAGACATCAGTCATTTCCCTATGAGCTCAAGAAAGTAAGACAATGGTATGAGCTCACCTTACACCTTGATCCTCCGTCGTTCCTGGTGCGTCATGTCGACCTGAATATCCTTCCCATGAAGTCTGACCTTTACCGATCTGTACTTATCCGCTTAGCACTCGTCTATATCATCTACCGCACTTATGAAAAGGGCACCTACATAGTAAATATGGTCATGTCCACCTATCAATAGATCCACACCATGCTCATTTTCAACGCCTGGCTTGGCAGCCACAGCTCCGAGCTCATTACATAATTTGATATCGTTGGGCACCCTACAGTGGGTAAGGGCGATGATGAGGTCTACCTGATGCGGTCCATTGGGATCACGAAGTTCTCTCGATAGCTCCAACGCAGTCTCTCCCATTGGTCGATATCTGAACGTCTTAGGCCATGAAGGAATAGTATCGATCCAATCCCTGTGAACCCATTAATCAATAATTGAGAAGATCCAGTAAGAAATGACACGTACTGCTCGACCAAGCCAATAACACCTATTTTCACTCCGCATCGTTCAGTTATCCAGTATTTATTTAATGTTTCAGGTACTTGACCGGTCTTCTCATCTATGATATTCGATAAGAGCCAGGGGAAGGTGGTTGACTCGATCAACTTGGTCAAATGGGGATACCTATTCGAGATTCACGATGTCAAGATCACTTTTAGCATCAAGAATAAGAAGAAGACCAGATTTGGTAGTATAATTATGTTGTGTAGTCTCACTCACCCAAAATCAAAATCATGATTGCCCACACAAGCTATATCCAATTCCAGCGCATTAAGCAGCGGGACCATATGACTTCCCCTCGATATACTACTTTCCACCGAAGGGTTGAATACATCTCCAGCGAATAATACCAATCCATCTTTCACTGGCTGTGTATCCTTTCCTTTTGTCTCTGATCGATCTGCCCATTTGTCTCTCTCGGAAAAGAGCAGCTGGGCGAATTGAGATACGTTGATATGTTGTGAATCGGATGAGCTCGTGGGTGGTGCACCGGGTTGAGGATTGTATTTCTGAGATACTCTATAGACGTCGTTGAAGCATAGGATCGGTACGGTGGGCATGTTTAGCTATTGTCAGAGCTTAAAGATGCTCTGACTCAGTATATCATAATTCTGTGTGTGAGTGAGATGTACAGAGTGTGAGTATTGAGCTTGAGCCGATCATATCGAGTGGAATCGTCACCACGCTCAGACACGTGTAAGATAGATCACGTGATCTTAGCGGTTGTTGTTTCATCTTCGATTCTGCAATTCTACTTCGACGTAGCGGTAGAAAGAGCTGTTCATACCTTGAACCGATACTTCCCCCCGTTGCAGATCGACTTGCAAGGTTAACTCTTGCAACGGTCGGATCAATCTTCACATCTTCACACAAGGAGGAAGTTGAGAAAACAAGGGGTGTTGCTGTTTTCGTGATCTGAACGTATGACGACATCTGAACTCCTTTGACCTGCGCCGCGCAATCAAGCATTCAGCTGGAACAGACCTCTTCTCCGTTCAGCTGCATTGATGATCCGCGAATATGAACAGTCCATCCAATAACATATCGTTTCAAGGTCAGTTTTTCATTCCAATCGAGTATGACGAGCATCGCTTAAACACGTGTCATCCGATCCCGGCATTTTTCATTCCGACATCGGAACAGAGGTTTAACCGTTCATCCAGTAACTTGTGCAAAATGAGATTCGTTTGCCCCTCCCCTTCCAGGGTTTCCCTCTGCTCCATAAATGGGAATTGGCGAAATACGTAAAATCCATTTATGGGATTATCCGTCATCGGACCTCGCTGTATCTCTGGGGTATGATCGACATTCCTCCCCTCTCCTGTTTTGATCGTGATGATGATGCTTGTCAATTCTCAAAGTCCGGTCCCGGTCCGGCGAGGATTGAGCGATTGAGCTGTACAAAGATTTTCTTTGATGTTACTTCAGCTCCAACGCCTTTTCAGCATGGAAGGAGAAGATATATAAACATGCGAGATACCAGGTTACGTTTTACCCCACAACTCACTTCAAACCATTCTCAAATCATTCTAGCAATCAAATACATCTACTTACTCAGTAACAAAAAATTCTAGAAGCATATAAATTCACAAAATGGTACACGCTCCAGAGATAACCGACTACATCAAGACCCGAGCCAAGGCTATGGACGAGGTATCAGATCAAATTGATGAAGTCAACTTGCTCAAACTTAAACAAAATGCTAAAGCCCAAACCGAAAAGAGTCAGCAGGACGATAACGATTTTGAAGGTGACAGTAAATTCGATAGCGAGAAGGATAAATCGGTTTTCAGACAATATGAAAATGCTTGTGACAGAGTAAAAAACTTTTATGCAGTGAGTTTACAATAACAGTTTTAAAAGACCTCAACGCCACTTTCCATAGAAGAATCATACTGATTCGTGGGTCTGATTCAACAGGAACAACACACTAAACAAACATTGAAATACAATTTACGCATGCGAAAAGAATTCAGAGAGACTACTAGAGCACGAATGGTGAGTGATCATCATCACGCTCAATCAACGATGCATCGTACTGGTATTGCTGCAAATAGGGCGTATGGGAAGCACTCGAATTACTCAACACACTAGTGGACGAGTCCGATCCCGACACTTCTGTCCCTCAGATCGTCCATGCCTTGCAGGCAGCAGAGGCAGCAAGGAAGGATGGCAAGCCAGAGTGGATGCAATTGACTTGTCTGATACATGATTTGGGTGAGTACGATTTTCCAGACGAGACCCGCCACTTTTAGACCAATCGACCAATTGACTAATATATATGGTATCGATGTTTAGGCAAATTACTTTGTTTCTTCGGTGCAGACGGTCAATGGGATGTAGTAGGCGATACATTCGTAGTAGGATGTAAATACGTCGACGAGATCATCTACGGTCCTGAGAGTTTCAAGGAAAACCCAGATTATTACAACGAGAAATTACAAACGGATTTGGGTATCTACGAGGAACATTGTGGATTGGAGAATGTCATGATCAGTTTTGGACATGATGAGGTGAGCGACTATGACCGAAAGCTCGGTGAAAATTGAACGGGAGTTTAATACTGATATTTAACCTTTGCTTTGTTGTAGTACCTCTATCACATTTGCAAAACCCAATCGAACTTGCCCAAAGAAGGTTTATGGATGATCAGGTGAGTTTAATGCCATCTCGTACCTTTTCTTCCCACTATGGTGCTGATCTGTCTTGGTCCCATCTGCGTAGATATCACTCGTTCTACCCTTGGCATCGAGCAGGATCAAACGCCTACAGGCATCTCATGGTAGAAGAGGACGAACAAGCTCTGAAAGCTGTCAGAGCATTCAATCGTGAGTAATATCCGTCAACTGTATGGTATGTCATGAGATTAGTATCTGATTTTACCGATTTGTTTCGTAGCGTACGATCTCTACTCAAAATCTGATGCTCCACCAAACGTAGATGAGTTGAAGGAATATTATCAATGCCTGATCAAGAAATACTTCCCAGAGGAGATTGAGTGGTAATTTAAAAATAAATTTCCATCATGTTAGATCGTCGAGACATGTTTATAAGAATCAAATAAACTATACAAGATTGAATTATTTTTCTCTTGAGTTGTATTATCGTATTTTCGATACTGTATATAGATAGCAGAGGATAAGAGAAACAATCAAAAAGAAGTGATGCATGGACATTTCGAACATTCAATCATCATACTTGCAGTGCTGCTTTTATCTAATTACAGTCACATATCTCTATGCAGAAAAGAGTGACGTGCGTGACTTGGAGCAGATTCATACTTTACTAACATATTGTATCTCGAGATTTGAACTATCAACGAATTACTAAGCATAAGAAGAGGAGTTTCCTGCTGGTCTTGAGAGTTTTGTGCTGATGGACTGATCATTTAAATACACTACGATGATCATAAAAGATACCGGAGGAAGAATGAGTTTTGGAGAGAAAGCGAAAGAGAAATGTACCAAAAGATTAATTTATCCCAGCCAGTAATAACCTGACCATACTATACCATTCTACATTCGTTCATCCCAAGGATCCATGACAAGTTCCATCCATCCATCTTCTCCTTCTCCTTCTCCAGTCCCATGCTCCATATTCTCATCCATCTCCATCCCTGCATCTTCCTCACAGCCCCCATCTTCCTCGTCCTCCTCTTGCTGTACCTCCAGCGGATCCAATTTGCCAGTTTGCCAATTATACCCTACCAACCCTACCAGTTCAGGATGAACATGTTCCTTCATCCTATTCCTCTCCACTGATAATCTTCGATGTATCTCAGTGCGCTTGGAACTCAGAGGGAAAGAGGCAATTTCATGTTCCTGCCGTTGTTCGTTTTTGTCAAGTGCGATCAAAGAGGGTCGATATTCCTCGCCTAAATCCTCAAACGATCGATAATTCTCGAGATGCAACGGTGCCATCGGTAGATCGAAGTTGGTGAAGAACTGATCACCATATATAGTTTCGAGTTCAAGTGGGAATTGGATATTCCTCTTATTCGAATTTAAGAGACGTGTTTGGAGTTCGGACAATTCTGATGATTTGACGATTCCCTACTTTTTCTTCATTAGTCTACTACTGTATCTTTGTTCGAGCTGAGAACAGCTGAAGCAAATGACTCACCCATAAAGAATGATTATAAGCTCTTCTGGAGATCTTGAGTGGATGCCAAGTGAAATTATGAAAATAACCGTTGTTCTACAATAAACACCCAGCATAACGTCAGCTCATTGCCCAACAATCTATCTAAGCAACTTACCACTCGCAGACCTCTCAAGGCACTTCCACGATTTTCGAAATCTATCTGAGCAGTATATAAAGAGTGGTATTCGAATTCTTTGAAAACAATGATCGAGAGCTATACATCCAATCCGATCATACATCAGTACTCTTTTTCGAACACACCTGAAGGAACATTTAGGATATTCTGGGATACGATTGAGGTGAAACTCACAATCTTCCCACAAGGTCTGAATATACTCCATAGAGCAGTTTTCATCTCGTCCATCCCATTAAACGCTTGAGGTATCAATCCCATCACTTGTACATTCGTTTCACTGACACCGACTAGATGATCTTCGAATAACCCCGTTGACCGATTGAGACGTTTGTAAGTTGTCCAACCGAGCAGAGGTCGAAGGGAGTGTCTATCTACTACGATGTACGCAGGAAATGGTTCATTGTCAGCGGGAGGTGTGGGCGAATGAGTCAATTCCGGAGTTGAAATGTCGACTTGATGATCCGAAGGAAAATCTTGCCCGGTTAGTGGGTTTGGGATACTATCGTAATGAGGATTTTCATTTTCAATACGACCTGGTGCGGAAAGTTCGTCGTCCTGCAGATCTTGAAGGGATCGAGACTCGAATGATGATGCATGGAAAGTCGAATATCCCCTGATTGGTACAGGAGCAGAATGAGGGAATCGACGTGGTGCATTTGTATTGACAGGTTCCAAGTTGGATCCGGTCAACCGAGGACGGGTATGTGGTCGATGGGAAGAGGAGGGGGAGGTCTCACGAGGACGTTTCATTGTGCGGCGGCAAGATGAATTGAGGCTGGATCACAGTATAGTTGTGTTATGACATGTCATCATTTGGTAGGATGAGTACGATTGAAGAGAAAGAAGAACAAGAAAGAAGAAGGATTGGTCAGTTGCATAACGGCTCCGATCGATTGGTGTTAGGTGGTCAGCGCGTCGTTTTTGGGATTGCCAAAGGATGATTCGATCACAGCGAAAGATGGAAAGAGATACATGAACAGTACAGAAGCACAAAAAGCCGATGACAACAGACATAATGGATATAAGATACAACTCACAACGGATCTATCTCAAATAGAGGACAACAATAAGATAATACGCCTCATATTACCAATTGTTCTCTTTCACTATCTTGGCTTGTTCCAATATAAACCTGTTCTCTTTATATTTCTGTTCCGCCGTAGGCGTCTTGAGGTATTTCCATCCCAATGACGCACCACATGATGCGCAGAGGAGATCGGCACATGTATGTGTACCGGTACTATACACGACGAAACTGGCTTCAGTCCAGTATCACTCTAATGGAATGGAATGGAATGGAGTATGATAGCTCACATCAATTTACGTTCTTCCTTCTTACCTAAACTCGTGTTAATAGTAGAATTGATCAGACTGGTCACGAACGATCCCCATCATCAGTTAATTGGATGCCCTGAGAGGATGGATGCCATAAACTTACAAAGCTTTGCCTGATCCACCTGTGAACCCCTTCGAACACAATTCATCCTGTAAAGCAATAACACATGAACATCCTTTACAGCTGAACACGGGCTGGTCCGAGGGTAAGTAATGTAGATCCTGTTTGGAGCAAGTCGTGAATTCTTTTGACATCGTGACTCGTACCCTGCATCCGTCTTGTCCAAGGCAAAGCGGATATATTCGATAATATGTAGATTAGATATGCCTAAGTGGATAACATATATGGAAGCGGGGGATCGTCGGAGTCCCGTTGGTTTCTGTTGGTCCAACCGGTCCGAGGACGAGGAGTGAGGGATGAGAAAGTGATCGATGCCATGAGGGTGAGGTGAAAAGGGAGCTTCGGAATTGGTTAGAGCGTGTGTCACCGGTTGGTTGTTCAGGGCAACTGTATACCCGATCAAGAGATAAGGTGGGTTTGTAATCGCTCATTAGGAAAACATGGGGTTTCTCTAATCGGTGCAATTTACTGCCGTTAATTGGATTTGTAATTCCACCATCTCCTCCCCAAATAAACGAAGTGACACCCATAGATTGAGGTATTCCGCCCAACTTCCCTACTTCCTGTTCCCAAGTCCTCTTCTGATATCTTCCCTTCTTCCTCCTCTTCTTCTCATCATTCTTACAAGATACCCAATCAAAACCATATCATACCAACATGCCAGCCTTAGCTAGCAAAGCACTTCGACCGACCCTAATTGCACCTTTGGTGAGGGGTACAAGAGGGCACGCAGTGGCCGTCGATCCACCTTACCTCCCTCCCAACCCCACTGCCAACACCTCGTCTCAAGCTAGGCCAAGATACGTTGATGGGGATGTCAGACATGATTGGAGGAGATCAGAGATCCAGAAAATCTTCGATGCGCCTTTGATGGAAACCATCTACAGAGCTGTACGTTCTCTTTTTCAGCTGAAGCACACAGACGATGGGAGCTGATCAAAGGGGAATAGGCAACTGTCCATAGGATGCATCAGGATGCTTCGAGGATCCAATTATGTACTTTGATGAACATCAAGAGTGAGTGGTCACCTGTCCGGACAGCATCGGAACGCCTTTTCCTTGATCTTACTGATCCGTTTATACGTATGTTCAGCCGGTGGATGTACAGAAGACTGTAAATACTGCTCTCAGTCATCATCCTACAAAACCCCAACAAAAGCATCAAGGTTAATCGATATTGAACCTGTGTTGAAAGCTGCTAGGGAAGCTAAGGAGAATGGTTCAACGAGATTCTGTATGGGCGCTGCCTGGAGGGATTTGGCGGGTAAGAAGAGTGGTTTCGAGAAGATCTTGAAGATGGTCAGCGAGGTTAGAGGGATGGGTATGGAAGGTGAGTCCAGATCATTGGCAACACGATTCGGTCTACTACCCCAATCATATTCGTGACAAAGCAGAGCAAGGTGTATTGACAGATGTTGTTCGGATTTGTAGTATGTACCACACTAGGTATGCTCTCGCCAGACCAAGCTCGACGATTGAAAGAAGCTGGTTTGAGCGCGTACAACCACAACCTCGACACTTCTAGAGAATTCTACCCAGAGGTGAGCTACAAATCGTATCTACGTGTCCTCATATCGAGCTGACAACGCATGTCAATAAATTAGGTCATTACATCCCGTACATACGATGATCGATTGGCTACTATCGAAGCAGTGCGAGAAGCTGGTATCTCCGTTTGTTCAGGTGGTATTTTGGGTTTGGGAGAACAGGACGAAGATAGAGTGGGATTGATCCATGAGGTTTCGAGGTGAGTTGCTGCAGAGCCGACGTTTCCAGCATCCAGTTGACCAAGAATCTTACGTTAGATTACCACAACACCCCGAATCGTTCCCTGTTAATACGCTTGTTCCTATCGAAGGTACTCCATTGGAAAAGAATGACGTGAGCTAACGCATGAAGGAAGGGCTTGGGCGGTTAGCTGATGATATGTGATAGCCTGTCGGAGTCCACACTGTCCTCCGAACCATCGCTACTGCCCGTATAGTTTTACCCCGGACTATTATCAGGTTGGCTGCCGGACGACACACCTTCTCAGAGACCGAACAGGCTATGGTGAGTTTCAAAAATCATCGATGAGCATACCTCACCATGCAAGATTTCTCACATCATCACATTAAAAGGCCAACTGATGATCACTCTCACAGGCATTCATGGCAGGAGCCAACGCGATTTTTACCGGAGAACGAATGCTCACCACTCCATGTTCAGGATGGGACGAGGATAAAGCGATGTTGGGTAGATGGGGTCTGAGAGGTCAGAGATCATTCGAAGATTCAGAATCGGTATCTACCACACCGATGATGA
Source organism: Kwoniella mangroviensis CBS 8507 (assembly GCF_000507465.2). Taxonomy (NCBI): domain Eukaryota; kingdom Fungi; phylum Basidiomycota; class Tremellomycetes; order Tremellales; family Cryptococcaceae; genus Kwoniella; species Kwoniella mangrovensis. The sequence goes on along the minus strand of NW_027062534.1, from coordinate 650,051 downwards.
CGAAGGAACAACAAGCTTTACATGGTGTAAGCTATTAGGCGATCACATGTGAACATAGATTTTAGATATACTGGTTCAAACAGTATTTGAATTTCTAACGAGTTGGGGACATTTTTTGTATATATGCATTTAAGCTAAGTCAATCAAGGTGAGACATTTAGTCACGGTCTTTGGTGATACTGATAATGCTGAAGAACGATGATGAACGAAATTCTGATTTGGACTGAAATAGATGATATTTGTTCGAGATTAGATCATTACCTGCCTTTCTCACAAGTTTCGGACGTTTTACTACTTGCTGAGATGATACCACTCGTACTCACCGATGCATGAAGCTGGCTGATGATGATGAGAAATACCACGCATACTAGGTTCAGCTCCATTTTGCCTTCTATCCCTCTCTTTGGTTTTCTTCCTTTTTCCCCTCTTCCCCCTCTCTCCGTTGTTTGTATCATCACCCCATCTGCAGAAAGACGCTGGCGTCTTCCACCACCATCCTCTCACATTCCTTTACTCGACCCAAAACAGCCTGATCCGAGAGACTAGAATTGCAACGCGTCTTCTCAGCTGGGTGAGACGCCTTCGATAGGCATCATGCGAATCTCTCAGAACGGGGTGACCGTGTCTCTCTTCCTCGTTCTACCTCTGATAGTACGGGCGAGAAAACATCACGACGAATCTGATGAGTATGGAGATAATGGTGGAGGGTACGATGCGAGCTCGAATGCTGAAGATAATGACATGGGATCGGGGTATGGTATGAATGGGTCAGAGGATCAGGGTGATATGGGATATACAGTTTCAAATGTGAATGATGGTTATCGGAATGGTATAAAGTGGATCTCACCCTCTTCGGGAGATATACTACCTTCAGGTGGATCATTGACTGTCACCTGGTGAGTCAAACAATACCAAACGAAGAGAATTTCTCACTGAAATCTGATATTGGATGATGTAGGAGTTCACCTCGTCCAATCTATTCACCCTCGTTTTCACTTTGCACTTCTACTTCCGGTACATCCACGGCAGCAGATTGCGGGAATGAGAATTGGCCTGACGTGAAGGATAATGGAGATGGGACGTATTCTGCTATTGTGTGAGTAGATATTTAATCACCCAGGAGGAAATATCCTTGTGAACAAACGAAGAAAGGCCAGGCCAATATGGAGGATTGATACTGATATTGTGTTGAAACAGGACGATGCCGGTCATCTCGCAATCTATTGAAAAACTGTATCTTTCAATGAATAATCCAACGAATAAAGGAAGGACGTTCAACTCCCCTGTCTTTGGGGTGCAAGGGGATAGTGGTGTACCTAATGGTGAGTTTATATATATATATACCTTACGTCGTGTCCGAATCCAAAAAGGCCTGGTGCTGAACGTGTGTTCCTTGCTTGTCATCACAGCATACGTCGCTTCCCCCTTTAATCCTACCACCGCTGTGATCCCTACGCCAATGCTTACTGCTAGTTCTCTTTCTCTCACTAATGCGATAGGTGATGAGCTCGCTGGGACTGGGACTGGGACTGCTTCAGAAACGATTCCAGTAGTCACAAGTCCCCTGACACTGAGTAGTACAGTTGCCATACCCATCTCTGGCAGTACGGTCAAAGTCGATCCCACTGTGATGAAAAGTATAGCAAGTAAGTACAGGTCAATAGTATTCTTCATCTGATGTAGAATTTAGCACTGAGCTTTTCTCATCGATATCGTCTTTAGCCTCTCTAACGCCGACAATCATGGCAACACCGACCATCTACTCAAACACGCCAATCATCCAAGCTCCTCTCCAAGCTACCTATTCCTACCCTTACTCTTACACCCAGCCCACCCAACTCAGTGCCAATGCCAATGCCAACCCCAATGCGAACAACATGACAGCGAACGAACAACCTAGTAAACCCAATATCAAAGCTATTGCCTTACCTATATCGATATGCGGATTGATCCTCATCGCCGCATTGATATTTTGCGCTAGATCTAGGGTATTTCGAAAGACGGGATTGGGGAAGGATGTGGAGAATGACTGGCAGAGTGTTATCAAACAGAAAGCTGCAGCAGCCTCTTCCCTTGCTATTGCTCCTTCAGAATCCAAAGGAGGAGTGGAAGTTAGAGAAAGAAAAGAGGTTGTAGCAGACGGGGTAGGGGTTGTACCTACTTTGGGATATAGAGGAAGACAGTATTCACGAGAATATGAGAATGGGAGGAGTTTGAGTAGGGAAGAGAGATTTACGCAAGTACCTAAGGTGGATTATGAGAGAAGAGGAAGTAGGAATCAACGATTTATGTACGATGAAAGAGATAGAGGAGGGGGAAGGGATAGAAGGCATAAGCATAGACATAGAGAACGAAGAGAGCTGGGGTCAGAACGAGAACGAGATGAGTCGTATTATTACACCTACCCCTCGGACAGATCCAGGAGATCTTCTGCTCGCGATGTCTACGATAATGATAGTGGGAGATCTCAAGGATATTATTCGACCAATCGACGATCATCAGGTGGGATAGGAGGTATATACGATCGAGAATACCCATATGAGCAAACATCAAGAACGTACGGTAAATCGTCAAGTGGTAGACCATCGATAGCACCTAGAGAATCGTATTGCGCACCTCTGTCCAACCCTTATGATCCACCTACACCTACCAAAAGAACGAGTAGACCTTTACCTGAACCTATCATTCGATCATCTACTAATTCATCTACACGATCGAATATGTACGACCATCACCACCAGGAGGAAGTCATGATGCCTCGTCAGAAGACACTGCCTCATCTAAGTGGCGGATTGAGAGATGACAGGGATCCATCATCGTACGTGGGTGATGGTGGAAGACGGGCCAGCAGAGGAAGAGGGGAGAGCGGAAGAGAAAGAGAGCTTGAGAGTGATACGGAAGCTGGATGGGAGATGGATCTCGCTAATCAAGGGAGATATGTCACTGGGGAAGAAGGGATGGGGGAGTTGTATGAGAGTTTGAGAAGAGCTATTCAGAGGGGATGGTAAAATAGAGCCATTATGGTGTCTCTTAGTTCAAACCGTTATGCATACCGTATCGATCGATTTTATCGACCTTTTTTTACCTGACATAATTGAAGTCCATGAAAAGAACGTCAGCTTAGTACACATACATGACGCTATTGTACCGTACCGTACTGAACTAGACTTTACAGCAAATCCTGGACGAACCAAGGTTCTCAGCGCTCCAAAAGTTCCCAACCTCAACCGTATATATTCGCGAACGGCTCATCGGCCACAGCCCATTGCCGTACTACAGGTACTAGTCCGTTCTGATTCCAATGCCCATTCCTATCCCTCTCATCACTACCTTTTCGATTCTCCTCTATGACCTGTCTCAGCTGGACTTCTGCCCGATGTCTACTCCCACTCAACCTCTCTTTCATCTCCAGCCCCCAGAACACCACTCTCCTCGCTATCAACGACAACTCCGTATGTCCCTGTGCTAGCCAGAGTAATCTCTTGGATGCTTTGATCAACGGGCCATTTCGTAATTGACTCTGAGTCATGTAATCTCCCAATGAGGAATTGAGATTATCTACCGTGAATTAAATGAACCGAACGAATGATCAAGCAACCGAGATGACAATGCACAGTCCATATTAACTGGCACATCACAATTAAACTTAAAAAACAGAAATGATGATACTCACCTATTCCTGTGTTGAGAACTTTGACCAACTCCACCGAATCTACTATCGCACTTCCCGCTCCAGCCCCACAGAAAGGAGGCATCCCATGAGCTGCATCACCCAATAAAATGACCTTTCCCCTTCCTGCCACTGTTTTATTCATACTATACATCTGAAAACCCTTTCTACGAGGCCATCCATCGGAATTTTCAAGTTGACGGAGGAACACCGAGTGAATGGTGGGTTCACAAGTGCATTTGGACAATTTGGTGCAGTAGGATGGTTCGAGCCATTTAGAAGGGATTGTCAGAGCTACGTAGACTGATGGGTTGGCTGTATGACTGTCGAGATTGATATGGGTATGATCAGTGTTAGCGTTACCGTTAGTAGGATTATCGATAAATTGTTTGTTTTCTCGATTATTTTCATCAATGAAATTTCCAACTTGATCGTTATCCTCAATTCCTCCAGCGATACTCTGATTCTTCAAGTCTTCTCTATCCTCTTCTATACTCTGAGCTTGAGCTTGAGTTTGATGGCCTAAAGGAATTATAGTAGCTGAGAACGAATCTCCCACAATTGTATTAATCCCATTTAAGTCTTTACACCATCCAAGTACTTCAGGGGAAGTATATCGTGAATTCATGATTGTCCAAGGTAACTTCTCTAATGAGTTTTGGCTGGGATATAAAAGTTGTCGAGTATGGGAGAACATTCCATCTGCACCTACAAAATTCAAAAGTTGATTGACTTCAGAAAAAACGACATTCAACGAGAAATTCGCGTTTAAAGGATTTTGGTTGTTTTGACTTTGACTCACCAATTACCAAATCCACTTTGAACGTCTCCCCATCACTTAACACCACTTCTACTCTCCCCTCTCCCACAATCTCATCAAGAGATAGGAGCTCCTTCCCGTATTCCACCTTGTCTTCATCATTTCCATCCCTCAAGATCGACATCAGATCTTCACGTTCAATCATCGATCTCACACCTGGATCACGTATAGTCCTCCACATAGCCTCACCCTTATAATTACCTACCGTCAAGCCATCGTGATAGATCGGTATGGTCGATTGGGCTTTTTGGAATCTGGCTAGATCAGATGGTGTGAGGAGGTCTCTGAGGGCTTGACGAGATGCCTATCGTGCCACATTCGAGTACGATACGATCAGTATGAATGGGCTTGGATGAGGCATCAAGGAGATACGAGTCAAAGGGAAGTACGGTAGGTGAACTCACAGAGGATAGATGAATTGGATAACCTAAATCTATTGATGGTGCTATTCTCCTCAAATAATTAAGAGTTATCAATCAGCACAATACTCCAATATAAACTGCACACGACACACGGCCTCCAAAAAAAGAGACAACCGACTCACCTTGTTTCTTTTCTATAATCCTATACCCTACTAAACCCTTCTGGTATATCTCACTCCGTCTTAGAGCATATACAAAACTCAGACCTGCTATTCCAGCTCCTACGATTAGAATGTCCAATTTCTTGATTTGGGTATTATCAGCATCAGTGTCAGCGGACATTATCGCAAGAGCTCTAGTGTACTGTATATGTATATACCTGGTTATTATGGTTAGTGGTTATGGGTATGGTCATCGTCATCAATCAGATCGAACCTCATCAAATCCAACTATACACATCCGGTAGATAGTGGACTGTGGACTGACATGCAATGCAGGAGCATCAATGAAAGGATCTACCGTTCACCCTACCTTAAATTTACATGAAAGGATACTTATAGAAACAGATCAGATGAATCCTTTGGTCTCAGACTCCTTGATGATCCTGGATACAGTCATTGTCCACACAGGAAAGATTACCAGCTGGAGGACGAAAATCGTGAATGAGCAGCAGCAGATATTATCCTTCAATTTTCTTTTCGATAATCAGTCCATGGTATGGTATGTTTGCATGTATGATACCAGTACAATACCGTCGAGTCGACCTGTCAGTAGAGAAATGCACATTGAGAATATCAAATTCATATATGTAATCATCCTTGAGCGATCGACAATAATTAAGCAGGTGAGAATAGCAATCCAAGCAAAGCAAAATCAAATCGATAAGAGAGAAAACGAAGACTGTATTCATCTACCTATACCAGGCGATCACAAAACCCTTATGACCTCCTGCCCCTTCCAACAGGCCTCCAATCAATAGTCTTCCCTCCAGTCCTCTGAGCAGTCCTGAGTGGTCTGACTAGCGCACCCAATTCTGAAGCTCGGGAAGTATCAGGATCGGATGATGGGTCATAATAGTAATGCGGTAGAAGCGGATGACCCGATGCGTCCTATAAGCGAACAAAAGCACAGTCAGCATTATCTCCCCCCGAAGTTTTGAACGAAATGGGTAAACTCACTTTACCGTGTCTCTCGACTTTACCAAACATCCTATTTCCTTCCAACGCATCGTGTACCCAGCTGGACCAGATTTTCTCGGAACCATGTTCTTTCAGACTTGGTTGGGACTGTAGTAGACGAGAAGACAAAACAATCAGTACAAATTCGATAGCTTTGTGTCATATACAGATGCATTCATACTGTATATGCAATACGAAGGACTCACCTCTAACATATGTTTGACCAAATCGGGTAAACTCAATTTACTCGAACCTGAAAAGACCACTGTCGAAGCGATGATGGCAGGTAAATCCAAATCACTAGGTACGGGTGGCGTTACTACAGGTGTGTTGGCTCTACTTCCGTGACCATGACCATGACCATGACTGGTATGCGAGATCGATTCGATCCGTTCAGCTTTAACTTGCTTTTCCTCTTCTTCTGTTACTTGGGTAGTTATTGGTTCGTCCTCTACTTGGGGTAAAGGCGAATGACGAGGTTCGGAAGGTGGTGAAAGAGGAGATGATTGTCTAGACTGTCTGTCTTCTTCATCTTCTTGGGGTTTTTGCGACTGCGCTTGTATGACTATCTCAAGTGACTGAGGTTGCTGAGGTAAGACGACTTCCTCAGGCTCTGAAAGTACATCGTCATCATCCATTTCCATAGATACCATAGGTGGACTCGAAGGAGGCATTGAGCTACCCATTCCCATATCCATCCTCAGACTTTTGACTGGACTGGAAGAGAACAGCCTTTCCCTCTCTTCTTCTTTCTCTTGGGGTTGTAATTTGACCAACACTTTACTGCCGAAGAAATCCAACTCTACTGACTGCGTTGAAGACAGTGCCAAGTCGAATTTCTGATTCTGTAATAATCTCACACCCCTCTTCTTCTTGGTGACCTTCACTTTCATACCGTTTTGACCGATTACTATCATCCTGATGGTGTTTTGTTTCACCAATTCGATAGCGGCATGTACCCTCGAAGCGTGTGATGCGTCTTTCGATAGATGAATTACTCTACTTTCATTCTCAGGATGATTCAGGAGAGTGAGGAGGTGCGATGGGATAGTGGATGAGAGGGAAGAAGAAGAGGATTTGGCGTTAGATTGTTTATGTCGGTGTCTACCGAATATCAATGTCATTCCTTCTTCCAATACCAACTCATGATCGAATTTAGCTTCTGGTACTTGCTGTCGAGGGGAGTGTTTCGTAGGAGATGAAGAACTCATCATGAGTCTTCGGTTGGGCGATGATGAAAAAGCCACGGTCGATGTGGACGGTGTCAATGGTCCACCTGATAAGACCCTAATAGGTGCTGGGACGGGAACAGCGGTGTACTTGATGGGATGGTTGTCTTCGATACTGATATCGGAGGATGGGTGGGGTGTCATGTACTTGTGGTGTTGAGTGACGGACACGCGTTGACGTTTGACTGATGTGGGTGTAGCCATCCTTGAAGGGATGCGCTTGAGGGGTTCGAGGGGGGTTGAGTGGGATGACATTGGTGTTGTAGTGGAATGAGATGTGTTCTGTGGGTCTGATGAGTCGCAATCGAGAATGAAAGAGGGAGAAGGGATCAAGAAGGAGAAGGGGATGAGGATGAAAAAAGTTCAAGCAGGGTGGTGTATGGTGTCAGAGTGTGTCATGTTGAGAAATCAAGAGACGAGTTGGTAGAGTGGTGAAGTGACTTTTTGCGAAAGAGAGACGCGTCCTTGGTGTGAACATTACGGGGGGTCAACTTAGTGCCATGACGGGTGGATCACGTGACACCCCATCCCATCACCAGAAAATCAAAAAGAAATCAATCAATCGCCGCGATCGTATCGAGAGGTGTGGCGTGTCATACATATCCTTTCTCAATCAGATATGAAGGAGCAGCCTCATTTGCAGGATGCAACCAGTAAAATCACATGTAGTTTACATCCGCGATTCATGTCTGTCACCAGTATATCGGTATATCTGTATAGATAGGAGTAGTATAGCAGAAATAATCAAATGCAACACCTATGATACCATCTTACCCGTTTCATCGGTCTGCTCATTCGGCTGTTCGACCACCTGCCATCCGTCTTTCTTCAAGACATCCAAGGCTCTGTCGAGTTTCTCTGAAGGTACGAGGATGTAATCTGTAGGCCTATGATTTCCCCAAATGCAGGACATCAGGTCACAGGATGATTAAACAATTAGAAAAGTATTCTAGAGGAACCTCGGTGTATTTCACTTACCACGTCGATATCGCATAGATGTTGATTTCGGCTGATCTCAGAGGTGTGAGGAATTCATGTAGTATCCCGGTCAAGCCTGCGATGTATTGCAATTATCGTTAGCTCTCTTGTTGCCTTCTACTAATTCTCTTCGTCCATGTGATAGTATCACACCCTTTAATTCACCGTCATTCCATCGTTTCCCCCTTGCCTATTTCTTCTTTCCCCGCTATCTAGCTAGACAACAGCTCACTTACCAATATACAGTGGTCCCCTGATCTTGATAGCTTTCCAAGGCCCGAACCACCTCCCAGCATCACCATCACCCAACTCCTTCAACCCCCTCACTTCTCCATCTACCACCACACCTTCCTCACCCGGAGGTAAGGCAGCTACGACGCTCACTCCAGCAGGTTCGCGAGTGACACTGAAATAGGGGTATCTTTCGTACAGGTTCGGAGTGAGGTGAGGGATGATGTTGAGGGGATAGAAGAAGGTGTATATTGGGAGTGGTTGGGGGATCAGGTGGAGGACGGACATCAGTTTGTTGATTTTTTGATCGCGAGGTTGAGACATCTTGATGGATTTGGTCTGTGTGTGTATGAGTGCGTGGGTGTAACAGCTTGGTTATCAGAGACGTGAGGGGTATCCTGCACTGTATGTATCTATATGTATATATACCTATGCCTTAGAGCGGCACGAGAATGATCTATTTGTTATCGCAAGACGAAAAGTATCCATATCCTCAGTCATACGTCATGGGATTGGCGTAGATAACCGAGCACAGATAACCGATCAAATCTCTTCCCATCTCAAACTCAATTCTCATCGCTTATCTCTCATCTCTCATCTATCATCCGTCCACTATCGCTTCACTTCATCAGCACTCTTATCAACCATGAGAGTCACGATCGCAGTCACCTCACTACTTTTTGTGTCGCTCATTTCAGCTTCACCTATAGAGGTACAAAATGCGCTTAAAGGGATCTGCCCGAATTTTGATGTGAGATGTGTGAAAGATGGAGATTGGAGGAATCCCATTGGGACAATCGGATCGAAGGGTGAGTGTGATACATCCAAGATGCCTAACACTAGCTACCACATACATGGTGGACTTTGCGAGTGCCGTATCGAGGCGAGTGATGTCTGGCCGCTGCATCTGGAACGATTGTTGTGATACGTGGTATACTAAGTTTAAGCTGACCCAACCTTTCAAATCCGACAATCAGAATTCTGCAGAGAAGGTGTGAGATGTAATCAATGCGAACAGTCCAAGAATACTAGAGAATGCAACAGGATGTTCAAGGAGTGTGAAGGGCAGTGTGAGGCTTATGGACCAATACCATTTTGAAAGAAAGTGGGATGGTTGAGTCCGAAGATAAATTGTGCGGGGGGGAGGAGAAGAGGACAATGTACCACGGCACACGATACACATCAACAGAATATTACATACCAAGCAACATCTATGATACCATATCGAAAATCAAAATCAAAATCAAAATCAACGAGTCAAACTGATACTTGGACAAACCACTTATTTCGATCCGGCCTGATCTATCGTCTATACGTCACATCCTTCAATATTATATCTCAATCTGAGACAAACCATTCCTCGTTCACTTCTACAACGATGAACCAACACCCAATTTCTTCTGCCCTAATCAGGCGAATCAACACTACATATAATCATGTCCGCAATCCACCACTCCTCGCCTGCTCTTTCACCCACCCTTCTTAGCAGAGCAAAAGCAGGTTTGATACCTACTCACCAGTCCCGGCGACATACCGATAATCCCAACCCGTTGATCGGTTTTCCATCTTTTCAACAATAGAACCACTGGTAATTTCAATCTCTCAAAATGTACACTTCAACTTTACTTTCCCTTTTACCCCTCCTCGCTGGTCTACCAGGTATGACCGTGGCACTACCTCACCATTCAGGACCGAAATTACCTTTACCCGCTTTACTTCGTCGACAAGCCCAAGGTCAAGGGCAAGGTGCATTGGAATTACCTCCTTCTCTCAATACACCCACTGCTTCTCTATCCTTATCGATTTCAGACGACACACAACCCACACCAGTACCAGTGGATCTACCATCTTTATGGCAAATCAACACTGTCCCGCAAACGTTACTCGCCCAAGCACAACCCCAAGTGGAATCAGTCACCACTTCTCCTACGGCCTCTGTAACTTCGAGTGGGGATCTGTTTGTGCAAAATACAGGAGATTCAGGAGTCACTCCAACGTCCACAGCTGTTAATATGGCTACAGTGGAATACCAAGGTGATTCGCTGTTACAGCCTACCTCCATTTCCATGGTTATGGCAGGAATGGATATGGATACGAGTACGAACACGAACACGAATACGAATATGGACATGGACATCACGGCCGCTGCGGCTGCCGCCATTACTTCGATGGTCGGGATCTTACCTTCGGGCTTTAATGGTAATAGTGGAACCATCACTTCGTTTGCTAGTTCTACTTCAACTGCATCTTCCACAACGACTAGTTCGGCTGGTACAGGAGCTTCAACAACATCGATGGTATCTAACACGTCTTCTTCATCTGCCATAGTCTCTGCAACGGCAACCGTAGCGGAAGCTGCCGGTATCACATCTACATTCACATCCACTGATACCTCCTCGACTCCCTCTACCTCCGCCTCGGACGATAAGAGCAAGAAGATCAGATATAAGCATTGTTCCGATACCAAAGGTACGGTCACGGAAATCAAAGTGAATCCATGTGAGGGTGGTAAAGGAACTATATTGGATCCGTGCCATCTCCAAGCTGGAAAGTGAGTTGATTTCGGTATCTCATCTCCCTCTACATAATTGTTTTGATGTGAGAAAGACGGACGATCACTGATAATTTTGTTTTTTTCGTTGTAATATGATAGGAACTACACTATAACTCTCACATACGTTTCACCTGAAGATTCAACTTCACCACGAGCGAACTTGGTGGCGAGAGATAAAACTATGTCAGATGGTCAACAGCATTTCCCTTATCCCGGACAATCATTTGTGAGTCTTTATTTTTGAGCCTGGCTTCCAATGGAACTATAAATATCAAGCATGCTAACTTTTTGTTGTCCGGGGTCAGGACGCATGTCAATATACTTCATGTCCTCTTACGAATCAGGAAACTAAGAGTTACACATACGAATTTGCAACCATGAACAATGTAAGTCATCATCAACTTTCCCCAACCTGATTCGTCCCACTCAATCATCTTGCATTGATTTTCGTACTGATTTGACTGTCAATAGCGATTCGATCAACTTACATTTAACATGACTAACGGCCTAGATGGCGATTCGCTTATGTGTGCCTACTTCCCTGTGACTTTGTGAGTATCAACCGTGACCTGTTCTTCATGCATTGTTGTTCACTGATAACCTCATTTGTGCGTAATTAGCATGCCAAGTCTAGCGGGTAGGAGTTTAGGAAGGAATGTCCCTTTTGGCGGGTTAGGAGCTAGGTGGTATTAACTGGTCGATATTTGTAGATAATACATATATGAGATGCATTTCTTGAGAATATCATAAGACCGAAAGAAATTGCTTAGATTAGGTGATCCCAACAATAATAGGATACTGTTCACCCAAATCTGATTTCTGTATAAGTAAATGTATGACTAAATATAAACAATATCAGTCTGCCCGTCGTATTGTTTCCACGATCGATCTTCTTAACACAACAGGTCGAGTACAGTAGAGTAATGCTTTAACATGCATATCCTATCCTTTAACTTAGACTATAGATTAATACAAAAATCTACTTGTCAAACCCCACAAAGAAAGAAAATCCAATAAATGATAATACCGAAATATCATGAGCAACCAATCCAAAGAAATGATCCTTCTAAATCTCTTTCCATCCACCACCATCATTACTACTCAACATTTGGCTGACTAGACCCAAGCCAAACACCATCACATGGGCAGTAGCGGCCATACCGAACTATCAAGCAATATAACATATAATCAGTCGTCATCATCCTTACAGTCTCTGAGGAAATCAAGGTAATTGAAAGACATAGGATATCATACTCACGCCTCTGTATAATTGTCTCACTCCAGCGAACCAACCACCTTCATCCCTTTCACTCATCTTCCTCTTCCTTCTCACTCCCGTTTCTTCCTGTAATATCCTCCATATAGCTTCAACAATCCCTACGTAATTCTTCTCTCTTAACTTGACAATCGATCTCATCTCTTTGTGCTTGACACCTTCTTTCGATCTCGATTGTAATTGTAATCTTTTCCTAACGGTTTCGATAGGTAACAAAACCAGCAGACTTGACAATCCCAAAGATAGGTCAATGAGACTATAGGTGATGGGAGAGAAATCAGGTGATATCTTGAATTGTCTTTCGATAATTAACGGTATACTCAATGTGAGTAATGGTCGAAGGGTATGTTCAAGTATAGAAGGTAATAAAAGATTTTGGTGGAAATATAAATTTGAAAAACCACCTTCATCTTCTATAACTTGTTTGAAGATCGTTACGCTTGATGGAGTACTAGGGTGACTAGTAGGTAAAACGATCAATCTCGTTCGGATCAATTCCAGAGGAGAAAGTAACAGATGGGTAAAAAGGTGAGATGTAACCTGAAGTGCTAAGGGGATAGCAGGATTGGGTAGAGCGCTAAGTGAGATATCGAGATTGACCGGTGAGTTGGGCGTAAGGATGAGTAAGAATGAGTGAATGGATGGTTGGAGGATGTTGGATAGGAATGAATGGATAGTGGAGATTAGTTGAGATTTCCAAAGGCCTGGTAAACCCTCGGAAGGGGTATAGCGAATTCGGCGGATCATACCCCATACACCGTTACCGCGGGATACCTCTGGGTCGTCGTTGAGAAGCCAAGATGGGTGGACTGATTGAGAAAGTAGGATTAGTCAGACTCTTAACATCGTTTTAGACGGGACTTAATAAGATAGGTTGTACTATAATGATGTTTATACATCCCAACGAAGGTAAAGGAGATTTGAGGTAAGTAGTATTTTGACCGTAATACTCACGATCAGGTAGATATCCCGAGGCATCTGTCTCCACCAAGATCTCAGGGGGAGGAGCGAGTGGTGCAGGTGGTTGAGCAAGTCGATCTGAGAAGTACATATCTGCTTCTTCGGGATTACTTATCTGCGGTGCGGCGTCCGTTTTGAGTCCTTCGTATTTCTCATTGTAAATTGAAGGGCAACTTACTTGATCATCTTGTAATTCAAATTGTTCCTTTTCTCTTATCCCCTCCACATCCTCGTCTGGTGCATATCTCTTTCTGGGTCTGTATTCGACTTGTAATAACGTTTTACCCACTTCGAATGGCATACCCATCGCTGTTGTGAGGTATTCAGAAAGGAACAAGTTGAACGGTCGACCCATCATTGGTATAGCTAGGTTTTCATCGTCTTCCACTGCTGCCGAGAAGGACGATGGGACGTGGGACGGTGCGGTTGGGTTGGGAGAGGATGAAGAGGAGGATGGAGGTTGAACGGAGGGTGGGAGGAATACCCATTCTTCAGCTGGGGGTGCTATGGGCGTGTTCGTGTCAGCTACCAGCCAAGAGATATGCAATGTGGGTCGAAGGAGACTCACTGTATAGACCCCTGACTGACTGGGGACGTGATGAAGTGCTCATCCTTGAGTGTTGTGGTGGCTCTATACTATGAGATGCAGTTGTTGTTGACGATGTTGATGTTGATGATGATACTCACTGTTGTTGCCACCCTTTGTACATGAGATGAGATGACGACGGGATCAAATTGTCAATGTCAGTGGATGCCGCGTTTGAATTGTCGGCCCTCGAATGACAATGATTGGAATTTTGTTGTTGTATATCATCAACTCGACAACCAAGACCATATCATCATCACAGATCACCTTGTCTAGCTCTCACACCCTCAAAAAACGATATCTAGGTACTTGCACGAGATCAACAGACGTCTTGGACATCTTGCTAGCTTTGCTCACACACATCATTCGACACTCTCACACCTACTCCGCGCTGACCCGGGATGCCCCGACGTGATCTCGTGAGAATAGTATTGGTCGGTGATGGTGAGTGGACGTGTGGTGACATGCATATGGCACCATGCCAACGGCTCTGTACGGGAGGGTGGCTGATACGTATGCATGACACGATGCAGATGGAGTAGGGAAATCATCAATAATAACGTCTTTGATCAAAGAATCATTCGTGAATAATGTGAGTTCATTGATTGGTCCCGACTTCTCCCCTACTCCTAACATTACCAGACTAAAACATGTACACTTCTCAAAAAGGTTCAACATGTCGTACCGGAGGTGACTATACCTCCAGAAGTGACTCCAGAGAATGTCACAACCTCAATTGTAGATACTTCATGTATGTCCATTCTCTTTCACAATACGCAACCAAGCTGATGTTGCGTTCTGTGGATAGCAAATCCCCGTTCTCGAGCTCATTTATTGTCCCAACTCACGCGAGCGCATGTGATATGTCTGGTGTACAGTATATCCGAACCAAGTAGTTTTGACAGAGTAGCGGAGTATTGGTTACCCCTATTCAGGAGGGAAGGTATAAATGTGAGCCTGCTTGCTTGCGATCGAATCAACCAATAATGTAGAGAAGCCCAGCTGATGATGAAGCCGATAATGTAGATACCGGTGATATTAGTCGGGAATAAGATTGATCTGAGAGGTGGACAGGTGACGAATCAGGGATTAGAAGATGAGATAGCACCGATCATGAGGGAGTTCAAGGTAAGTCTTCCGCATCATTCAGTGCAAAATTCAATCGGACTACTAACTTCAGATGAAATGATCGTCAATAGGAAGTCGAAACGGTCGTAGAATGTTCAGCATTATTACCACTGAATGTATCGGAAGTATTCTACTTCGCTCAGAAAGCTGTACTGCATCCTACCGCCCCGTTGTACGACTCCAGGGAACATGTGAGTTCTGTCATGTTCTGTATTTTTGGACCCGTGAGCTGACATGTCGGTCGTGTAGACACTGAAACCAAAATGCCTAGAAGCACTGAAACGTATATTCAGGATATCGGACGTAGATAAAGATGGGTTATTGAATGCCGTAGAATTGAATCAATTTCAGGTAAGTCACTTTTTCCTCAATCCTTCTTTTGACTCCAGAACGAGGTAAATTCATGCTTAAAATATGTTTGCACGATAGCAAAAATGCTTCTCCACGCCGTTGCAGTATCAAGAACTAGAAGGTATACTCGATCTCGTTCGATCATATGATCCATCAGCTGTACTGCCCGTCCCTACATATTCCGTCCCTTCCACCCCCTTACCTCGAGATCCAACATACGGTCAGTTAGGTCAGTCACCGCCTGTCCTCTCTCCTCCCGGAGAGGGTATAACGGAATTAGGTTTCTTGTATCTTCACACGATATTTATACAGCAGGGGAGGATGGAAACTACTTGGACGGTTTTGAGGAAGTTTGGATATGGGGAGGGCTTGGATCTGAGAGAGGATTTCTTGACGCCAAGGTGGGTTGCCCTATTCCATTTTCGCTACCTTTCCATCATCCCCGTATCGGATACACTATGATCCTATCGCATAGCGCCATGCCATCCATGAGACCGTTGTGAAAGACAAATAAATGCTGATACTGTATTCGTTCCACTCACGCAGATTCGACGTACCATACGATTGTTCCGTCGAACTATCACCTCTAGGCAATCAGTTCCTCACGGACATATTCGAAGCATACGATAAAGATCAGGATGGAGCCCTGTCTCAATCCGAATTAGATGAGCTCTTCTCGACTTCTCCAGGTAATCCATGGTCGGCTAGTGGATTTCCAGATAGTACCATCACAGATGATATGGGCAGAGTAACGCTTCAAGGGTGGTTAGCACAATGGTCAATGACTACATTACTAGATCATCGAACGACCCTCGAATATCTAGCTTATTTGGGATATTCCTCTACACCATCTGCATCTACCGAACCACCCCTGAGTACACCCACGGCATTACATATCACTCGACCGAGAAAGCAGGATAGAAGGCAGAAGAAAGTCACGAGATCGGTATTCCTATGTTATGTCCTGGGTGCGACTGGTTCGGGCAAGACGAGTTTACTGAGGTCGTTCGTGAATAAGGGATTCAGAGGTCATGAGGATGGGTCCCCGGGAGGGTATGGGTATGAACCGACGACGAAAGTGTTGAGCGTGGTGAATTCGGTGGAGATCGAGGGACAGGAGAAGTATTTAGTGGTGAGTGAGCATACCATAGACAAATGAACCAAGCCAAATTCACTGGGCTCTTGTCTCCGATCCAAGCTTTTCTATTTCTTCGGTTTCTTTCGGATCTCTCTCGCTGACAGTGATTTGCACACCTTGTAGCTCCAGGAGTTCGGCTCAAAATACGAATCAGAGACATTGCGCAATTCCAAGAAATTAGATATGGCCGACGTTATAATTTACGTGCATGATTCGAGCGATACCAATTCGTTTTCTTATATATCAAATCTAAGGGTGAGTTCGACGTGAAAATTACCAATCTGCACCTCACAATTTTTCCCTTCTTTGTTTGATAGAAGATCTTAGGCTCATATGGTTACACGTAGCAACAATATTCACTTGATCATATACCTGCGATTTTCGTTGCTACCAAATCGGATTTGGACCTGGCTCAACAGCGTCATGAAGTCCAACCTGATTCGTATTGTCGTCGATTAGGACTACCGGCTCCAATGGCCGTCAGTGCTAGGTTGGGACCAATGACGAATCTCTGGGTAGCGATTACAAGAGTGGCTTTGAATCCGTAAGTGTCTAATATCATGCCTCAAGTATTTACTCAATACACAGCGACCAAGTCGGCTTACCCGTTGTTTGCACTTAGAACATCATCGCTTGCTCGAGGTCCTTCATCGACCATGTCCCCCGCCCAGAGGGTACGGATGATAGCGTCCATCACTCTGGCCACTACTACTTTTACGGCTGTCGTAGGTATCTGGATGAGGTATCAGGGGTACACACTCAGAGGTATATGGGGTTGGATAGGGAGGATAAGTGGGTTGGGCAGAGGTGGCCAACAGTAGTAGGACGGATCCAGATCGGGATGTACAGTATAGTGT
Source organism: Kwoniella mangroviensis CBS 8507 (assembly GCF_000507465.2). Classification (NCBI taxonomy): domain Eukaryota; kingdom Fungi; phylum Basidiomycota; class Tremellomycetes; order Tremellales; family Cryptococcaceae; genus Kwoniella; species Kwoniella mangrovensis. Next base: position 632,733 of record NW_027062534.1, on the reverse strand, counting down.
TGATCATAGTTTAGACCTGCATATAACAAACAGTATCTGTCATCGTCACATATACACATATAATGATGCATTGCATGGTTTCTTAGATTCAGATGGACCATGCAGCTTCGGTACAATACAGTACTGATGTTAATATATATATTCACATCATCGTATATGAGGGTTTAATTTGGATGAGCAAAAACGTGTACCCATCATGTATATTGTACGTTGGTATATCAATAGTGAGTATGGAATGAGTACTTGCTGTAATGAGCCCCTCGTGTATGGGTTTAACTGATCAATCGATGGGTACTGTACTAGCATTGTTTAATCTATTCACAACCCTTTATACCGTCTGGTATCCTTGTGACCTCGCACCTACACCTTTCAAAGCCTCTTTGATACCTTTCAACCCCTCTGACACTCTTTCCAGTCCCTCTGCCATCTCCTGAGAACTCCCAGAAGATATAGACAAGTTGAGCGAGAAATCAACTTTCGGTGAACCAGATGAGGAAGCAGAGGTACTGAAGTGAAGCGACGACGACGAAGAAGACGCAGAAGGAGGTATGTTGAGATTTATATGAGGGTAGGAGTAATCGGTATTGTAGATTGTTATTTCCTCTAAGTCGATTGATGGGGGGTGACACGATTCGGTAGATCTGGCTGTCGATCTTTGCTTTGCTTCTACATCATCTTCTTGGGTGGTAATTTGTATGTTCCCAGAATGGGGATGAGGGTTATTGGGAATATAAGTCTCAGAGATGAGTTGAACAGGAAAAGGGGACGGTCTTACTTGATGATTATATGGATTGATATTGATTTGACGATGAGGGTTATACCATCTATTGTATGTTGGATAATATGGTGTAGTAGGGTATGAAGGATATGTCGATGAGCAATTACCAAATATATTTCGTCTTACTCTTGGTCTTGGTCTTGGTCTTGAATTTGAGCTCGATTTACTTTCAGTGTATATGGTATGAGCGGTTGAAGGATATTTTGACTCATCAAATCCTATATTGTGAGTCGACTTTCCATCTACACTTTGCGACAACTTCTCTTCAGGTAAGCTGTTGAAAGGGGAACGCGAGAACGTGTCTCGGGATTGATAAATGTCTTCATATCTCGGTGGTGGTGTTTGAATGTGATCAGGATCGTTTCCAAATAGATCTGATTTATCTCGCGATGTAAAAGTAGAAGTAGAAGTAGAAGTAGATTGACCCGACTGTTGTCCATATTCATCATGAGAAGATGATCGATCATCCTCCGAAGGGTCAGGGCGGGAGAAATCTTCCCACCCTTCTGGATATCGCCATCCTTCTTCTAGACGAAATGGCATATGTCGACGTAAATCATGGAACATACTATGATGAGATACCTTGGGCAGGTTGGCACGCGATCTACAACAAATTGCCACTCCTCTTTTCAAACCTTATATACTATGCCAGTCTACTGACCGGGACTATGACTCTCGACGAGATCTCATCAGGCTCATAGCCGATCTCATAGGTACATAGCCCTTCAGAGGACTGGTCTAGAGCTATAAAGGAGGTGTTTCACTTTGACACGTCATCTACAGAGATGCTCGCTTGCTGTAGCTCAATCATAAAGGAGGGATGGAAGACAAGCTAAGAGCGATGCGGTACAGTAACCGTACTGAGATAGGCCAGGTCAAGCGATACTGTACTGTCCACTGAGATGGGTAGGTTGAATAGGTAAGTTACATGGTCAAAGGTGTCCCATCGTGAATCATCTGCTCTTTGACAGTCACAGTATCACATGGCCTCATTGCGCTTTGTCCTTGCTTGCTCATCAAGGGATCAATGGTCAGAATATCAAACATGAATGAGAAATAGAGGTCCAAGCGTATAAATCATTTTTTTTTCCCCCTCAATGTGTTGTTTGTCTGATCGTAACTTCCCATACCGTAACTTGTGAGGATCATTGCTCCCTAGATCTCCCCGTTTCCCCCACCCACGAAGCGAACAGATGGGAAGTGAAACACATCCTTTATAAGCATACTCCTTGCTGTATTTCGGAGATTGCTCATCGGAGTTGAGTGATGGTCTACTGTACTGTGTATGAGTATGAGAAATAAGCTTAAGTTGATTTACGCCCTTCCCACTAATTCTTCTTTTGACCATCAATCATAATCACAATCACCCACCATCATGCAAACAGCACACAACGACTACCTGCACATGACATATATAAGGAACCATCATCACCACCATCTCTTTCTTCCTCTTGTCTTTTCCCATTTTGTCTCTGATTGATAACCTTATTCTCACTTATCATGATATCACTCGGAAAATGCCAAAAAGACCCACTTCACCACCCATTGAAGATGCCCAACGAGCAAGACCAAAGCCTCGTGCAAAGTCGTATGGCCTAGGATTGATGTTACGTGGTGAAGATGTAGAGGATCAAGCGAGTAACGTCGACTCCCAAGGTCAAGGTACGGATAATACGACTGCGGCTGTATCAAATGATGGTCAGTCGCCCTACTCTGTCACATGTCATCTAACACAACACACAAAGCTTTGATCTCCTTTTTTACGAGATGTAAAAGACAAAATTCACCGAATAACAATTAGCTGATGAGTGTCTGGTGTCTTGGCAGATAACAACGATACTAAATCCCCACCTCCAAGTTGGTTACCTACCTTACCACCTCATGAGTTTATACAAGAAGAAGAAACCATCTTACCTTCTCTTCAACCTCCAATTATACCACCAACTCACTCTCAGACTCAGCCCCAGCCACAGCCTTTAGAAACGATGACAGCTCCTACTCATACATTATCACCAACACCTTCAACTGAAAATTCTACTTTACCGCCACTCACGCCCAACACCCAATATGCCATGGGTGGTTTGAACGGATCGACAGGTCCACCCAGTCCAACGGGATCAGCATTCACGTTTACTTCAAGTATGCAACATGCTGTGTGAGGATATCCTGGCCTGGCGGCTGACTTTTCTAGCCTTGCAGCTAAGCTAATGCATGTATGTCCTTCTCTTCGATAGCTTTAGGGAAGATGAAGGGAGGTTGTATAATGCTGTTCAGGGTGAGTGGCGGATTTTGCTGTTCACATTGCCAAAAAAAACTTGAACAAGGTTATGTTTATTCTGACTGATTGTCGCGTTCAGATGACTATGCACTACCAGCTGGTAAGTCATCGTCAGCACTTAATGAATGTCATGATCACTGATGAGCACAGCACAGATACCGAAGAGATTCAGGTGAGCTCGATGAGTCATAGTATTGGTCTATATTATCGAAGTATCTGCGAGTTGATTGTCAATTCTCCCAGAGACTGGATATACAACATCATGCGATCCGCCTGGTGAGTACTACACGACTTATGATACCCATTTTGACCTTGTGTTCATATCCCAAGCTACTCGGAGGCAATTACCTCCCTCACGTGGGAGATTATCTACGTACCCATTCGCCCCTTGGGAAAGATATGAGGGTACTGGATTTAGGATGTGGGACTGGCAGTTGGTGTTTAGAGATGGCAAGGGAGTTTTCAGAAGCAGAATTCATCGGTGTAAGTCATCTCTCAAAACACCATAATTGATCAACACTGTGACACTACCCTGATCTCACTCTCTACTGTGTCTGCGACAAAGATCGACCTTGTACCAATTCAACCTGACACCTTGCCCGATAATTGCTCGTTCGCAATGGACGACATAACCAAAGGTCTACCATACCCTGATGCTACATTCGATCTGGTCACTGGAAGACTATTAGTTATGGGTGTGAGTGTTTAAGATATGACTTGCCGGGTGATTACCAGTACTGATGGAAAGACAAAAGCTACGCGATTACCCTTCTCTCCTTTTGGATATAGCGAGAGTGATCAAGCCTGGCGGGATGTATGTGGCTACCGAACCAGATATCAACTTGATTCTCCCCGATGGCCGCTCCACAGCGGGCTTGAAAGGCTGGGTTGGCTGGGAACAGGGATTGCAGAAGTAAGTAATGTTTCGATTGTACTACTGAATGGCAATACACCCCCCTGCCTTATAAACATAAACCGCAACGGAAATACGACTGCTAACAGCTACATCGATCATACACAATGTTCAGAGCGATGCTCACACGCGGTACTGATCCTCATCTCGCACCGAAACTACCTGAATATTTCCGCAATGCAGGTATCTTCAATGATGTCGATTACTTAGCATTCGATTGGCCTCTCACACCTTGGTCTCAAGGTGAGCCCATACGTCCATCTCGCCGTGTCATACGTTCGCTGCAAGGACCTCCATACTAATGAGAAACATCTTTCTAGACCCTAAACAACGTTCAGTCGGATCAGTGATGATGCGTGATATTCGCCAATTCCCAGATACATCTCGATTACTGATAATTGATGCTGCGGGCATCTCACCAGTCGAATATGATAGAATCAAGATCAGGTTCTTACAGGAGATTGAACTGGATTATAAGATCGTTTGGAAATTGTGGTCTGTTTGGGGGATCAAGTCTGGTTGATCGTTGTTAACATGGTAGAAGTATTTGATCATACATCAGTGCATCTTTGGCTGAATTCACAGGAGAAATTCCTTATTTGATTCTTGGTTTTTGATATGCTCGATTTATTTATAATCATTTGCTTGCTCACCTGTACTGTATAAACATATGCTGGGAATTAATTGTTATTATTATCAATTCCTTTGGGTATCCTGTCACTGTTGCTATACACCATCGTTATAGTCGGTTATGGATAAATCAGCTATCTTGAATCAATTTACTCGCTCAAAACCTCTTCCCATAATTTCTCTTTGGATACCTTTCCAGCATGAGCATACAACTCTGGTACATCCTTATCTTCAGATTCCATAACAAGCGCTTCGAACGGTTCCCAAATGACGGGACCTGGTAGATAATACAGTAGGAATGAGTCAACATTCCACCCAACTGACATATACGGATTTATAGAGGTTGAGGTCGACATCATCAATTAATCTCACTTACCTCTAAATCCCGTACTGAAAACAGCTTTCGTAACTTCCCCGACCCTCGCCACTCCCAGATCCAGATCCTTCTTATCGTCTCTCACCCCCTTACCGGCACTCCTACCAATATAAGGTAAAGCCCTCGCACAAAGTACCCAAGTGGATCTAGTAGAATTATTGGGTCCTTGGGATTTATGCCATTCGTCAAATGGACTTCCATCCAATAATGCAGGATTCGGAGGGAGGACATCCGAAATTTCCAAATAGAATATGAATTCTTTAGGTATATCTTTGATCCTTTTGATTAACTCTTCGAAGTTTGATGGGGAAGGAGGAGTAGAGGAAAGGGGATCGTAGCCGTATGTAGGAGAAAGGGCCATTTGAGCTGTGTCGAGACAGATTCCAAGATTTGGTCGAGCCTATACATTTACCGAACGATAAAAAACAGATCAGAGCGAATCAACGAATTGAAAGTTATGATCAGATCTGATACTGTTTCGTATTCACGCCAATGAAACATTGCAGATGAACCTATCCACGTACCCCTTTTTTAACTATTTCCAAACATCGCTCCCAGGTAGGATACCTCGGTGAGAAACACCAAGGTTCATAAGCTATCTTTATAGGTTGGGCTATATCCGCTAACCATGCTAAATCTTGGGCAGTTTTGTCGTCTCCTCCCGAAGCATCTGGTTGGTCGTTGGCTCCGACCTGAGAGAACCATGGCCTTGGGCATTAGATAAATACTTTGACTACACCATATTCGTCGATTCATGAGATAATTATCGGATCACTCACCTGTAAATACTCCACTCTCAGCTTTTTACATAATTCGATCCACTTTTTTGCTTTCTCTTTTACCCATTCTTCCCTCTCATGTCCCTTGGGCCAACCATCAAATTGATTCAAGGGCTGTAACATCAACAATCTTAATCCGTGAGTTTCTGCCAACGATTTGAGTTTAGGTGCATGCGAATAGAGGGCATCCCATATCTCGTGGTCGGAAGGGGAAGGTTCGTCATCTACTTTCCATTCTTCGGGACAAGTCGAGGGGGGTCTAAGACAGCAAAAGATAATGCAAAGGAGATTAGCAATGACGGCAACCTCCAACCTCCAACCTTCGAATCAACAAGGATAACGCATATCATCATTGTATTTCATGTTTCGATGAGATGATTGCTGGGAGATAGAACTTGATGTAAAAGATTGTATACTGTAAATAGTATGATATACAGGTACACGATCCACTCACAGATCGACTTGACTTTGTACCCATGCTACATAATTTCCAAAACCCAATTCTACATTCTTCCAACCGTTTTGAGCCATAGCGTCAAATTTCATCTCGAGGCTATGGGCCGGATTCAAGCCCAAACTCGGGGTCGCATAACCTATAGGGATAGCATCGAGTTCTTGAGGTGTGATAGGCACCTGGGAAGATGTCATGATGATAAGAATTGAGCTGAAAGTAGGAGAATGGACTGAACTAAACTATGAATCGCTTTATGTATCCATTATAGACAGAGAGACCATTACTACCTACGAGAGTGGACTGTTATGGTGACATATAGTGGAGGTCCCAGTAGGGTTCTTCCATGTGACGTCAAATGAACCCATCCAAATTCATGGCATCCGTAACCGGCGGTAAATCGGATTCGATTCACTGGAATCAGGAACAGGATTAGATACACGTGGAATGACTGGAATCAGCCAATGCAGCCAATCTCAGGAGGGCAAACTTGCTCAAAAACCACTGGAATTCGAAGTCATCTGCATACCCAGATACCTAGAATGTCCCATGCAATACTTATCATACATGATTGTAGAAATGTCCATCGTATCAATCCACTCGATCCTTCATCACTGTGTATTCTGTATGTACGTCTACAAAACCATGAGAGCACCACCTGCTACCGCACCCATCACTCCCACAACACCCATCAACACACTCCCAGAAAGAGCCACCGAAGCACTGGAACTAGCACCACCTCCATTACTTCCCGCAGGAGCAGTACCCGAACCTGACCGACTCCCAGTCGCAGAAGAAGATGTCGAACTCGCTCCGGAACTTGATACAGGGGAGGGGGTGAAGACCCCACCGGAAGGTTCGGAAGAGAGACATTGAGAGGCAGAGGAAGACGCATCCTCGGCTGTGTTTGGTCCTACATAACAATATATCATATTCAGCACACAATCTTTATATCCATGGATAATGGTTACAATGGAGAAACCATATACCCACGAGTAGGACTCAAGGTGGCATTGCCAGCGAAATCACATGAAGTATCGACAGGGTTGAACTCGTAGTAAGCTGACATGGCGTAGGATAATTTGATAGCTGGAGAACAGTATGAGAGTTCTCCGTAAGTACCTGAGGTACCATTGCCGCCTATAGGATCACAGGAAGCAGTACCGTTGGTGGAAGATCCGAGAAGTTGACAGGCATAGCTGAAAATGTGTATCAAAATCAGCATAAAAATCAACAAGATGGACTCAGGAGTGTGAACGTCATATGACAAGTGTAGCTGCATATGAACATGCAGGTGAACAATTCTGTTCATAAACAAGGCACTCACTTCAACAAATCACCAACGATCGTGGGTGAATTCGCGGTGCTGGACCTGACCAAACATGACAGAGCCTTTTCGTTTATGCAATTACATACTTGCTCGTTAGGCGTTGGTGGGAGAGTGTTCGATGCGACGAGCGAGGAAGATTCGGATGGACAGTTGGTCTGACCGGCAGTGACGGAAGATTTGGCGGGTGAGTTAGGTGGAGATGTGGCGTTGTATTGTGTAGAGAGCCTGTTGAAGTCATCTGAGGTGGTGACACTATACCGTTTCATCAGTATTGAGCAACCTTGCAAATGCTGGAAAAAATCATGCAGCTTACGTATTTCCATCAGAAGAGATAGTGACCATTCCATAGCCTAAACTCATGATTGTTAGCTTAACGTCCCTGCTAAATTCGACGTGGGACGTCTAGCTCACCATCTGAAGTAGGGAAATAGCTGAAGGCCACTCCACCGCTGAAGACATCAGACACGGGGGTACTGAACAGAGCAGCGACTTCGGTCCATAACCGAGGAGGAGAGAAGATACACCTGTGTGTTTTGCATGAATATCTGCGAGTCATATATCGAGAACACATATAGGAGATAAATGCGACTCACCCATACTCTGACATGTACGTAGCAACAGGGATATCCTGCATACCAGAGACAATTGCATTCCATCCTGATGCATTATATGACGAATCACCACACCATTCGTAATTGTTCAGACCTATTGCACTTGGATCAGCTATAATCTACGTATTGTCGAGGGAGCAGCTGACTCACCATACAAGTCAACAGCAATGTCGTCGCCACCACAAGTTAGATATTCTGCTAATGAGTTTCTGAAATCGGCGTCTCCATCTGTCGCAGAGTATCCCACGAGAGCTGAAGAGCTGACAGATTTGAGATAGGCTTTGATGTCTCTTGCGGCGGCTTTGACGTAGGCTGGGGGATAGGAGGAATATTAGCCATCAATTCAAATCACCGCCTTGTATTCTCGCTTGAGAGTGACCCCAACTAGAGCACCAATCCGTTGTATTTTTATCTCCCTGACCTCTCACTCGATGGCTTACTTGAGCAGATAGATAGACTCACGAGCAGCATTCGTATTGCTAACCTGGGTGATCACCTCATTACCAATATTGAACCCTAAGATATTGTCATAATTCCTGAAGGCGTCGATCGTCGAGATGTATTCGTTGAGGAGATTGGTTGACCAAGAAGGGGAAGATCGGTCTATCGATCCATTCAGGGGAAGAGATACGTCGAGTCTGTGCGAGATATGACAGGTGTTAGAGCGAAAGGGAAAACATTACAGGTCGGAAGGGGCAAGAGTGGATCAAGTCAACGGAATTTCGACGATACTCACAATACGTAGATCCCATTATCACTGAACGTCTTCATACACTCATCATGATTCAGACTACTGTTCACTGAATAGACTCTAACGGAGTTCACACCCAACTGTTTGAGGTACGGTAGATCTCGAGTACAATTCTGAGGGGAAGATAAAGGATCGTGGAATGATGATCTACACGGTACGGGTATACATCAATGGGGTGGCAAACAGTGTTTTATATGCTATACTCACGGTTCAGGAAATCCACCACTACATTACCCAATAAGAGATCAGCCTTATCATCTATACGTCTTGTGAATGCACAGTAGGTATGACTCACTTCGCAGCATTCGCTTCCGACTCAGCAGCAGCTTCACCCTGAGGTTGATAAGCTACTCCCTAATCGAACATTTAATCATCAGCTTTCTCATCTCGAGGGGATCAACTAGACATGCATAGTATACTTATACAGATACTCACCTTGATATAGAACCTAGATCCACTCTCATCATACAGATATTTACCTGTCCGGGTGATCTTTGGTAAAGCCGATGTGAGGTATAGGAATGGTAAGCCCAGTAAGGCCAGGGATGAGAGTTTCATTCTTTCTTGATGCTCCTGTTGGTCTCTGTACTATGTATGTTGATGATCGATGTTTATGATGAGATGCAGAGATGTCTATGATGAGATGCAAAGCCAAGGAAATGTGTAGGTATGCAGCACTAGGTTGTCAACGAGGCCAAGGCTTGATTGAGACTGATTCGATCGGTTGGGTTGTTGTATGTGGCTGTGTTTACATTAATTCCAGAAACACGCTCGGACCTACTCTCCCCGCTCTCGGCATGGAGCACGTGGCATCGACCAGACACTGCACACATCTCATGTTGAGTTCCAAATATAGCATGACCATCCCATACAGTGCTAGCAACAAACATCCATATAACCCAAATATCCCGAACGAGATCGATAGACCATAGACTCCCGCTATTCCCACAAAGCTACCAATCTGACTTCGATACTTTCCCTTTCCCTCAGCAACTCTTCTGGTATCCCCTCAGCATCATTATCAACTTGTACCGCTACGTGACCGCACCATAGCACCTCTCCGTTCTTCCCCTGATCTGAATCGTAGCATTTCAGAAGGATGATCTCGTCAGGCATTTGATGTCGGATGTAAGACCACTCCTGACCTGGTGAATGATGGAGATCATGTCCGAAGCCATACTGAGAGGCGTGGGTGCCTATGTCCTCTGGAAGGAGGGTTTTAGGGTCGAGCATCGCTAGAGGGGCGTTGGTGACTGGTCCTATATTCGCATAGTAAACCAACGTATGATCAGTCTCCAGTCGTACTAAGATAAGTATTGACATATTGACATACCATGTAAAGGTCTCCATATATTGATTATCTGACATCTCTTATATTCTGACATACCTTTCCCAGCAGCTTTACCACATAACTCATATCCCCATTCCTATAAACATGGAACAACCTCGATTATCAGCTCAAACAATGAAAATGGATGATTGTGTGCGTGTGCCAATTTATAACTCTGAAATGCAGAAGAGATCACTCACAGCACTCTGATCCACATGAGCTACACCAGCTATCGGTTGAACTCTTTCTGTCGGTATAAAACCTTTTTCAGGTTCTTTTTGCTTTTCGACTTTCTTCTCTTTTTCATTAGGATCGTTCTTTCGACAGACCGAATTCCAAGCTATCACTTTATCGCATCCTAGAATATTTTGCAGTATTCTATTTCATCATCGAATAATTAGCTCATCTCTTGTTAAAACTTCCACCTATCTGATTTCACTTTATACAAGAATGGGCAACATGAATGCTGTCATGATGATCAGATAGTAAAGCACTGCACTTACCCTTCACATTCCTTCAAATACGCTTCCGTACCCTTCTCACTAGGAATCTCACTCAACCACTTACTCTCATGCTTCATGATCCCAAATCCCCTGGTCTTCAACTGCTCCAATGGCTCTACCGGGGTCCCTTCGAGTTCTGGACGAAGGTTCGTCACGGGTACTCTGATCTTTTCCAGCGGTTTAGATCGTCCAGGCTGCCATGTCATGTAAATCGATAGATCATGATCCATCCGATTCGGGGGGAGGGTGAATCCTATCACTGCTGTAAGCTGGTCGGTCGAGATGGGTGCTGGCATGATGACGGGTTTCGTTTCTTTTCGTCGAGCGAGAATTTCTGGAAAAATAGAGAGATTTTGCCTTTGTAGGTATGCTGAGTTCTTGTGTTTCAACTCTTGTTATTGATGATAATAGACGTCTTCAGATCAGATTGATAGTTTGTCCATTCATGAATTTAGTATGAAGGGACTTTGATAACGAAATATTTCGTTGATCCGGTTCAAGCTGATACGGCTACAAGTGCAGCACAGTCAAGTTTATCTATCTTTTTTGATATCCCTCCGCTTTAATCGTATCTACAAGTATATGCAGAGATAAGCTTTCCCGAAAGCATATGTCCCATATCGGCGCCGAAGATACGAGTAGAGTCGTACATATGTGGTTACCAATGACTGGCGTACCATATTTTACTTCCGCCGGTGTTCTCGCCTATCTAAGTTCGGCTTTCATGGAACAGCTAGGGCGAGTCACACGAGCGCAGTACCTTGATTTGGAGGGGTATCAATGTCAGCCAATCATGAGCTGCTGTTTACCTTAGGTTCAAAACACTCAAAGAACAGAGGAATCTCAAGGTATGCGGTAAAAGCAAACGTGTAGACGAGAAATAAAGTTTACTCGAAGCTCACTAAATCGGTCATATCCGAGGCGCCTCGTTGTACCTTAGGAAGAATCTCTTATCTTCATCGGCGTGATCTCTCTGTATTTTGATTTATTAGTTAATCCTGTGTATAGATGGTAGCATGTGATACGAGTTTCTTGGCATTGCTATCCACTTCAGTTATTCCGGGCTTGACCTTCCGACGCTCACAGGTTGAGGTACCTTCGGCCCACCTGAGTCGAAAGTACACCGACTCTTATTGAGTGGCAGCATGTCACAAGAGGCAGATAAGGATTTTCTTCCTGGTTCCTCTGTTTTTTGGCTTTCCAATTTTTCCGGACTAAGCCCAAGAAAGAAAGATAAGGTCGATTAACCTTCATGTCAGTACCGTCTCAAAAGATCTGAATCATGCATCTCATATCGAGATATGAAAAGTATATAATATCGGTAATCAAAAAGACAACGATGCGTGCCCCACTTTTCAACACTTTCAAAATACAAGGCAAAGCTTTGCAAAATGGGCTTTCAGTTTAAAATTCCAAAATTCCAATTAGAAGTTCCCGGCTCGGAGGGACGTGAGAAATCGTTAGAGAATGATGATTTGTTACCTATCCCTTTGGAAAGGCGGTAAGTCCATCACGAGTCAATCAGTAAAGCACAGTATTCGTACTGATGTTGAGAACGATAATAGGACATGGACTTTCTGGACATTCAACATATTTTGGTTCTCGGCTGTTGGTACTGTTGCGAATTGGTTAGGAGGAGGAACTTTCTTGACCGTATGTAGCACTTCTTCCACTAAACGGTACGGTATATTCATGGGCTGATCGAGTGATTGTTGCAGTACGGTATATCAGTATGGGATGGTATTCTCTGTAATTTCTTTGGATACCTCTTAATCTCTTTGTTCATGGTAGTCAACGGTAGAGCAGGATCAGTATACCACGTAAGCGATCATCCTCCATCCTTTCACGATCAAATCAAGCCATTGTACTCGAAATGAACGATAATACATACTTATCCGACTCCATTTCAGATCGGTTTCCCAGTCTACTGTCGATCCTCTTTCGGGATCTACGGATCCCTCTGGCCAGTCTTCAATCGTGCCCTATCAGCATGCGTATGGAACGGAGTCAACACCGTAACAGGCGGTCAATGTATCTACATCTTCCTCCACACGATATTTCCCTCCATCGCCAAATTGCCTAATCACATGCCTAGTAATAGTGCATTAGATTCTGCTCAGATGGTTGGATTCTTCTTATTTTGGTTTTTCACCTGTACCGCCCTGTTCCTTTCAGTCCCTAAGTGGAAGATCCTCATTCACATCAAATTGGTCGCCTACGTATTAAGTTGCATAGGTATGCTCGCGCTGGCATTGAAGACTTCGGGAGGAGTAGGGGATACCTTAACTCAAGGATCGAAAGTACACGGATCGGAAAGAGCTTGGTTGATCGTTAGATTTACATTGTTGAGTGCAGCTGGGTGCAGTACTTTCGCGAGTAATGCTAGTGATTGGCAGAGAAATGCGACTCATAGGAAAGGTAAGCTGGAAGCTGGTCAAATTATTGAAATGTGCAGTACTGGATTCTGTCGCTGATGGCCGGACATGATGAAAGATCCTGTCATTGGGCAGATATTCGGTTTCCCAATGTCAAATGTAAGTAAAAACGTTTCATACCGTATAATGACAGGAGCTCGGAGCTGATCGTCCAAAATACTGTCTTTTAGTTCATCACCACATTGGTCGGTATGATAGTTGCTGCCTCGTCGGAAAAGGCATATGGCACGTTGATCTGGTATGTCCACTCTTCCATCTCCCATTGCCCTGGCATTCAACAAAGAGACCACTGACACTGACTGTCTTTGTATCGTTGTACTGTGTAGGAATCCCTTAACTTACCTCGATCGAATCCTCACCGAAAACTATACCCCTACGGTACGATGTGGAGCAGCTTTCATTTCATTCGGTTTCACCTACTCTGCATTATTCTCTTGCGTATTCGAAAATGTCTTACCGGCAGGAAACGACATTTCATCTTTGTTACCTCGATATATCTCTATGAAGAGGGCTTTCGCAATTTGTATGATTATGACTATCGTTATTAATCCTTGGTACCTCCTTGGTTCGGCTAGTATCTTGTGAGTCGACGAGTTTCTGTTGCGCTCCGTTCGCCGAACGGCGGAGTACCACGTAGATATGTGGATACGTGGATCCGGGAATTCATGGACAGTAGACTAATTTGATTTTTCGTTGGGGTGTTACTTCAGCATTTCGTTCATCGCTTCGTACCAAATCTTTTTGTTTAGTATCATCGGTGTACTTTTGGTCGATTACTACATCTTAGCGAAAGGTAGATTAGACTTAGCTTGGTTATACACTGCTAACAAAGAAGGTCCATACTGCGAGTGCAGCTTACACTTACTCGAATAATATGAGCAGATCAAGCTGACTCCACTTGAAGGGTACACTTACGGTTGTAATTGGAGAGCATTCGTGGCTTATGTTGTAGGAGCAGGCGTCAATTTCGCTGGATGTAAGTCATCAGTTACTCCCTTGTTCCACAAGACGCAAGAACAAAAGCTGAATGCTTACCATGGATGATTCGTAGTCCTCAATAACATGGGGGTCAAAGGCTTCTCGACCGGAGTGGTCCGTTCATTTTACTTCGCATTTATCACCACGGGATGTGCGGCCGGACTGACCTATTATCTATTGGCAACTGTATTCCCCCAAGCGAATTACAAGATTAACAAAGGAACCAAATTCAGAGAATGGACTGAAGAGGAAGTTGAGCTATACGTGGCGGGTAGTGAATGGAGAGAGAAAGGTGAAATGCCACCTGTCATTGGTCGAGGTGATTCAACACCTGAACTTGGCCCTTTGTATGGATCGGGAGTGGTAGAAGATGTTGATGAGAAGAAGGTCGAAGGTGTATCTACAGCGGTATTAGAGGCGAGAAATTGATTAGTTGGATGATCATACAGAGTACACAGTAGTAGATGTCAACGACGAGGAGGCGGGGAAAGAAGATTACTGTAATGGGCAAAAAGGAGTTATCAAAAGTTCGAATCGATGTTAGTTGTTAGTCGTCAGTAGAGAGATCTATCCGTAATACATATGCATGTTGTCTATCAGTGTAATGCAATATATGCCCAGCGATTATAACAAATTATGATTGATGATATATTCTGCAATCATACACCCATTAGCTCTAAGCGTCTCATTTTTGACAGTCGCACTCACCTTTGGCAACTTCGTAAGCAGCGAAAGTAGCTCCAGCAGCGGGGACAGCTCTCAGCAGAGACGGAGTAAGACCTCTGAATAATGCTCGACTGTAACGTGGTATATCATGATGAGCTCACTGAATCAATTCGATGATTGCTGCAAATAAGTCTGACTCACGCTCCTCCTTCCTGTAAGATAGCTCTGAATTCATGTGCGATATATCCACCAGATAACCAATGACCCTTCAATGGAGGTGTCTTCGATAATTGAACCCTCGACTTGATCACATCCAATGGGTAACATGCTATCCAATATGAAACTCCGCCGATCGCACCTGAAGTGAGTAAAGCCCAGATGGGTACGGGGTTTGGCGCGTAATGCTTTGCGAACCATCTTTTGGAAGTTTCGTATCCTATATATACATACACACAGCGTTGAACAATCAGTTTAAAGAGTCTGCATAATTGGGAAGAGTAATAGGTGATTCAAAGAGTGTTGACTGACCAGCGTAGAATCCTGCATAAGCTGGTATTTCTCGAACAAAGGTGATCTAAAATGACAATTCAGCTGATATACCCCTTTTTCATTTATGAATGTATAGCTCACCCAGTATCCTCTCATTATACCATTCCTAAAACCGTACTCCTTCCACATGTCACCTACAACCCCACTCAACTTCTTATCTCCCGCACCGCCGTATTGCCCCTGCATACGAATCTTGAACATCTCGACCTGTACGGATATTTCGTCAGCAGTTACTAAATGGCAAAATGACCTCAGGATGATCACTCACTGGAGAAGCCAATATAGCGTTAGCGGCACCTGCCATAGCACCAGCAGTAGCTACTTGCGGTATCGACAAATCAGGATATGGAGAGACGATCCGTCGAGATGCGCCGTATGCAGTGAATAACAGTGAATTCACAGCTGCTACACCGAGAAGAGGGGAGAGCTGATTGAATTACAGGATAAGCTATTGCGTTATAAACAAATGCTGACAAGGAGCTTACCATCCCTTTGTAAAGAGCCAAGAAACCTTCATTCCGTACGGTCGTGGTGAAGATATCGAGGGTGTTCTTGAATTGCCCTTTTGGTGCTGTTTGTGCTCTCTATGATAGCAAGGTTGGTAAGCTGTAGCTTTGGCCTTGCAGCTAGATCTACTTACCGTCTTCAATGTATCTAAAGGCTAAATGATGAAATAAATCAGCAATGGTCCTCTTACGATCTATTGGGCAACTCACTTGACCCGATAACACCTGAGAAGCTCCTCCTACACTACCCGAGATCAGCTCGATGGCATTGGCGTTCTTCCTCTTGGATGGTGGATTGGGTATGGGCTGTACCGAGGTGACTTCGGACATGGTGCTTGGTGGTCTACCTTGGTAAGTATGGGATATAGACAAAGCAAGATGAGTTGATACCGATCGTTCTTGATCTCTTTTCATCTCATCCAATATTACTCGTTATTTACGAACGATTGGTGACTTATCACATCATCACTTCAACATTTTGACGGAGTTCGACCTCATCTCCGCTAATAGCTATCTATATACAGTGACGACGGACACAACCTCGTTCTCTGGTTATTTTCTCCTGACTCTGCTTCTCTTTCTTAACTTTCAAATATACTCAAGAAGAGCCCAACCGAATAGTGCAGCCACCATGCAAGGTAAGTTGGATATAGTGATGGCAAGGTCCGCGAATCATGCAGCTTACATCCTTTCTGTCATCTTCCAGGGCTTGTTCATTACTCCGGCGATTCCTCTCCTGAACCTGAACAATCTTCTAATCTGCCAGGTCCATCCGTAAGTCATCACCATACAAAGTCCAAGAATACTTGATCACACTTGGCCCTTTCTATTCTTCTATTTCTTTCACATCTCCTACTTGGGGGCATGGATGGATTGTCATACTTTGGCTTTGGGCATGCATGCAATGAAAATAGCGACTGAGGGATCAACCTACGACAGGTGAGCTACCCCCGTGCCATCTGATACGATAAGCTTACAGTGTACTGGTCCATTACATAGCTTCACCATCATTCTTTCCCAAGACTAAAACCCGTCCACCATCCGGTATAGTTTTGACTCCACGATCACCCAAAAGACCACGTCGATCCTCTCCTGGAGTATCCACCACCTCTCTTTCGGGAAATTCAACTCCAAAAGGCAAACAGCCGTCAACACCAGTACCTGAAAATCTTACTCATACCGCTCAGTCTCATCTTCCATCTTCAAGAAAAATATCTACCAGGTGGGGCGCAGATTTCGAAGGTCTGAGCGACGATGAGATATTCAAGATTGTGACTATGCCCGATGATATTGAGGGAGTGGACGATTGGGGTATACCTCCAGAAGTAGATCCAAAGGAGGCGGACGAGACCTTGAGAGTGAGTTCACGTCAATCAAATCCGTTCCGTTCTTGCCTTGGCTAACTAATGGATGCGCATCGTCAATATAGACCAAAGTGGAACATTTCTTGAAGTTGAAATACGAAAGGGGAGAACATATAAATACTAGACTTCTATCCAGTCCGGCTTTTGCCAATCCACATATATACTCCAAACTGGTGAATTTATTGCATCTTTCCCATGTATACTGCTTGCGAGGAGAATCAGTGCTGACGTGTGAATACGATACCCAGGTCGAGTTCGTATCTATCAACGAAAGATCCTCCAACTTCCCTTCCTCTGGATGGCTTACTCGCCGTAAATTAGAAGGTTTGATCCCTATGTACGGACCTCAAGCTCTATCATCTCAGCAGAAAGCCAAGCAGGAAGCTGTGAAAGCCAGTCAGGGGATAGGACAGCGAAGGGAAATAACGTTCGCTCCTGCCAAGCATAAAGACAAGGAGAGAGACAGAGGGAAGGATAGGAATGGGTGGGATAAAGATGAGAAGCACAGTCACAAACATGGTCATGATTATGGTCATAAGGATCGGGATAGACAAAGGGATAGAGATAGAGATCGAGATAGGAAAAGGGATAGAGATAGAAGGTGATATGTATAGTGAGATGCATCTTCCTTTAACCTCGTTTTCATATGATTATTGATCATCTCGGTCGTTTGACATTATATTATACCGCATGATGTTTCACGGTACGCATAGAGTGAACTCTGAAGACAAGAGAAAAGGACTTTTTCGCTCTTTCACTTTTTCCTAGCCCATGTCGACCAAATCGGCAAAACCGCCTTACCCTTCCCAATCCTCACTTCATCCTGATATTCTTTTTTGGCAATTTCGAAGTCGGTCTCATCGATCAGTCCTGATGAGATGATCAATCTCTTGATGGTATCAGGTAATGCTAAAGAGTTGGACGATTGAATGAATCCAATCTCCTTTAATTTTGGATCTGATTTAAAATAATCAGCACCATGTCCCTGTAGGATGAGTAGGTCGTCTCAGACATGGGCCCCGGACTGACCATCTGACCAATCACTCATTGGAATTTCCCTCATCTCCTTTTGGATATCTTCGAAGTTTCCACAGTTCTCAAGATAATTTGGGATGTTCTGAGTAGCGTCGACTTCAATACCGAATATTTGCATTGCTCTAAAATAAACGACTGCTCAGGACAATTGAGGTACAATTATCGTATTCATCAGAGGAACTCACTCGTAAGATAGTTCTCCGAAACTCGCCATAGCAGGTGCTACCTCTTTCAGCTCCCTTCCAATCGTTGATCGACACTTAATTTCTGGCTCGACAACGACGAGGTGTCCGCCCGGTCTCAACAATGTAGATAGTCTCTCAAGTAGCAATGGAAAATCTTTGATCTGTCATCCCGTAAGGGTCTCATATCAGTTTAATCCCCTGCACCTCTCTCTCGTACTGGCTTGGCTCGTCTCTACTGAGATGAACTCACCCCAGTTATAAGGAATCTAGATTGAACGAGATCGAATCGACCAATCCATTCTTCGGGGAAGGGTTCAAGAACATTGTGACTTATGAATTGGATCTTATTCGGAAAACTCGGTGGGTACAGTAGGGTGATATCGATCTGATCAATACTGCCAGCTCAGTTGCTATCACGCATTCACCTAGAGCTTGAGATGTGTTGTACAGTATGCTGCGTTGACTCACACCGATCACCTCTTCCACGTCTGGATATCCCTCCACAAGATCAATCAACCATTGACCCGTTCCGCATCCTACATCCAGCACTCTCTTGCCCTTTCCTTGATCGGCCCTGTAGATGGATCGGATAGCATTTGGTAATAACCCCTCGAATATCTAATAAATCCATCATTGTGAATCAAGAAGACCAAAGCGTTTTCGAGTTATACCATACTTACCGATGTCACGGCTCGGTGCTGTGTGTTCAACCTGTTAATCTCCTGTTGATCTACAGGAAGGACATAGTGTTCTACCCGAGATGAATATCGCTTAGCCATCAGTCACTTTACAGTACTGCATATCTCCAATCGTGCTGGAAAGTATGTGGACAATGATTCACCTTGAGTAGTGTTGTACCGCCGTTTCTCACCATACTTTTCTGAGTTGATAGGTATTTCGTTTCTACTAATGGTAGTCAACGACATGAACCAGAAATCCATCAACTCACTCCTTAGACATAGTATCTTGTCGACTAGTACAACGTTGCCTTCAGATATCGATATCTAGCTTCGAAGATCAGAAGTATATAAGTCGGAACACTGCAGCACATACTCAGGATCATGATGGATCAAAAGAATCATCCATCTTGTTTACAACAACGAGGTTGTCATACTGTGCATGTACACGTACATCTGTATGTGTGTGATGATGACGAATTTGTCTTTTGTCAGTCACTTCCAACGGTGAGATGACGGGTATCATTCAGGCCTGTCTCAGACTAATGAAGTTCGATGTACATATGTCTTTTTGATACGATGTACATTGCATTCTCTTATCATACAATTGCTCCTAATAGATATATCACAGTCCGACATGCAAGAAAGACACAAACATACTAAAGTAGCCAATATCTACCAGAGATACAGCGGCTACGCGCGCGCGCAGAAACTTTGCAACGCTACTTCTTCTTTGCCCAGATCAGCCAAACAGGTAAAACCAATTTTCCTTCTGCCTTGATCATTTCTTCTTGACAACCTTTTGTCAACTCATCATACCACTTTTCAGTGATTATTCCTGATCCCACAGTCAATCTACGAAAAGCGCCAGGGAGGGAGAGCGAGTTGAGTAAGTGGGCTTGACCAATTTGATGAAGTCTTGGATCTACAGACCACAATCGTTCAATATTTCAGCCTTACCCAATATACGCAAGGTGGCACAGTATCAAAGAGAAGGGAGATTCAAAAGTAAGGCTGACCGTCTGACCACGGGGATAAGGGCATATCCAAAGTCTTCGTTTCCACCTCATCATATTCCAAATTCAAGTTCTCCTGGAGATAAGTGGATACTTTCTTCCCCGGAATAGGATCAATTCCAAGTTTGAGCATTGCGCTGTAGCCAGTATCAATCAATCACGACGTCAGAACAGATAGAACAGACAGAACAGAACAGATCTATCATATCGTATGGTATATGACAGATACAGTACAGGTTGAAGTAGTGGAAAACTCACTCGCATACTACCGCACTGATTCTAGAAGTCATCGGGCAGACTTCTTTGATGTCATTATCAACCGTCCTGAATCGAGCTTGGGGTTCGACAACAACCAGGTGACCGTTAGGCTTGAGAAGCTTGGTGAGCCTTGAGAGGAGTAGTGAGAAATCGCGGATCTACCGTTGCAAGCAGTCAGAACAATCATCGACCTTCATTTCGAGCCGACAATGTTAGGACAGTTTAGGATGAGGATAACCAATACTTACACCAGCTATCAAATATCTAGCATGGACGAGGTCGAAAGATCCCTCCCAACCATCTGGGAATTCTTGGAGGATATCTAATTTCTCGAAGTTGACATTAGAGGGATAAGTGGGTGGATGGATAGACACGAGGTCGACCTGGACGACATACCTTGATCAGCCCATGTGCACCTGCATATTATATTAAAGTAAGACGCCGTACTCACTCCAGTCACACTAACTTGAGGCAACTTCTCGCCTACTTGAATACTCCAAATTCCAGTTCCGCAACCTACATCCAATACTCTCGGAGACGATTGGGCGAGTAAAGATGATTGAATTCTCTTTGGAATCAACTCCTCGAACAACTATCTCCCAATCGTCAATACAGTGCCAGTGATTCGATACTTAATGATGATTGGTCGTTTGGTAATTGTACTTGCCATAGTCAAAGCCTTGTGCTGTGAGTTTAGTCTCTGGATCTCCTCCTGATCGGCAGGCAAAGCATAATCGCCTGATAATATAGAACAACATCAGTGATGATGTGGCCAGTCGCGTAGAAGATTGAAAGACCTTGAAAAGTCACAATACTTACCTTGTACGCCATTATATAGCCTTCCATCATGTTCTCTCAAGATACTATCAAAGATCAAGCTCAACCGTCAATTTTCGACCTCATGTCACAGCATCGAATACTTACTCTTCAGATCCGAATTGAGTCGGTCTAATACTATTGAATTTGGTAGACATCGTTATACGTTGCACAAAGGCCTTAATTATTGAGCTCATATCGAGAGAAGTGAACATGGTGAAGAGAAGTCTTCAATCCCTCATCTTTATAAAGTCACTTCTGCCTTGTGGGCCGCAACAAAGAGCTGAGCTGCCCCACCTGCGATCCGCACTGATAAAAAACTTCGTCCTAATCCCAAGCCCAAGCTAAATGTTTCGGATCTACAGTCCAGTTCCTGCATTTCGGTATCTTCGGTGATACCTTGCACTGGCGTGCGCACCGATCATCCATCGGAAAGGGTAAAAGGGTAAAGCGGAGTTTGGCCTTCACTACATCGTAGCCCTTTGAAAGCGGCGATCGTTAGTCACGTCTATGTTATGGTGTGTCAACGTGGATTGTACCATCAGATAAGATAGCTTAATGTAATGCAGTGTACTGTATGTATGTGTACTTTTGATGAGTATGATCGATCGATGTCACCCCACAATCATTTTGTATGGAAGTGTTGAGGTGTTGTAAACGCAAAAGTGGTTGATGAGAGACACACACAACCCGCACGTACCATTTCTCCTCGATATACGGGAATTGCGCCCTCCCTGTCTGTGCTGCAGACTTGTTAACAAGCGTCCGAAGACAGCTTTCCGATCAAAACGACCGCTTGATGTTACCTGTAGATTGAAGTATGCTTAATCTATGTTGTTCCTTAATCATCACGCCCACCTAGGCGAGCGATCAAATGTGAGTTCATCCATTAAACGGAAAGAACTGTGCATCCTTTATGTCTTTCCCATACTCTGTGTATGTTAGGCAGAATGGCGACAAACAGCATATTGATCATAAGCAGGATTACCTCCTTTGAGTTGTCTCTCACCCCTCCTATCTCATTCAATGATGAATGATCTGACATCCAATTTCAATTTACTAATTGTTGATGAAAAGGGCTGTTAGTTCCTTTGTATGGCTTATTCCCAAGCTCAGTCTGTATTTCGACGAAATGGAATAGAATGGACAGGTATCAATAGGTTAATTGGACAGACATCATGAATTCGGATGGGAAGGATCTCACCCACTAACGACTGAGTCGTCAACTCATCAACTCATCGACCCCATCCATTGAACACTTTCCTTAACTCCCAGGACGTTACTCCTCAGCTACTGACATACCTTGGCTTATACATCTCACGCTCCTTCGCGATGTCACTGATCACCCTGACATCCTTGTCAGGCTTACTTTCCCTCCTATCTACCGTGACAGCTGATCCGTAAGTCATACCTCATCTTAAACCTTGTCAAAACCATACTGTGCTAACGAGGGTTTGTGAGGAAGATTCTTTGTCGTTCAACATGGTAATGCAGTAGTAACCTCTCGTCGTGATCCTATCATATCCCCTGGAGGGGTATCGGGCCATGGTGAGTGAACAGTATATTCACATCATCGTATTATATTTGGGCACTAACATACGCTGATCTTATGCATGATGTCGTAGTGCACTCAATAGTCGGTTCATCATCTTTCAAACCTGCTTACGAATACCAAAACTCCATCAACGGTAAATGTACTTCTGCGAACGTTCATGTCGATAAGAGTAATTATTGGGTTCCTCAATTGTATAGGAAATTAGGAGGGGGGCAATTGGAGTTGGTGAAGATGAATAGGGTCAACACGTGAGTTGACTTATACACCATCTTTTTAGATAAGATGTACAGCTGACGGTGACATACTCTGTTATATCTTCAGATACTACTTTGTAGATCACTTTTCGTTGATTGCTATCAAAGCTTTGCTGACAATATATGTATCAAATGTAGATAAGACGGTAAGTCAAAAATCAGAGTAATCTTCTACCTTTTTGGCAACTCAGATAAGCTGATCATGATTTTGATGTAAACACTGATCTGGATGATACACAGCTCCGGTCCTACCGAACAGATGTACGAATTCCCAAAAGGGATGAAAATGCTAGCCGGTAACCCATTCCGAAATACCTTTGATGCGAATGATCCAGCTCAGGCAGCAGTCGAATATGTCTGTCTGGGTACAGATGACACACCTATGAACGGTGAATATCGTGGTAGCACGTCACATCATATTGGACACTGCTCATGTTTCTGTTTGGGAATCCGTAGCTTTTCCCGAACGGAGTTGCCCCGATGATCTGAGAGCACAAGTCACGTTTCCTAATTGTTGGTAAGTCCTGTCAAAAGAATATTATAGACCGTACTGTCTCATGTAACATACGTATCAGAGGATGATCTGTATGAGTACTGATTGATGCGCGCTAACAGGGATGGTCAGAACCCATGGTTAGAGGGAAGGTAAGTCTGCGTTTTACCTCACATATCATTCAAGACCTTTATCATATGAACAACAGATCATATATCAAACCAGCTGTAATTGACCAACTACTGTGTATTTATCTACACTGGTAGCAAGCACGTTTCATATCCTGCTTCAGGTCGATTCGATGCCGGTGGACCATGTCCCTCAACTCATCCTTATAGGATTCCGACATGTGAGTGATATTGCATTAACATACTACTATCCCATATCTTTACTGATTATCCATTTATCGTTGTCGAATTCAGTGTTCTTCGAATATCACTTTAATGTAAGTTCACTATGGAATAGTATCCTGACCTATATTCCACAAATTGACTGTGTGGACTAACAACTGACTAAATGACCTTTTGGAAAACATAGGATAAATACGATTATACGCCTGGTGCTAGAGTATGGGCTCAAGGTGACGATATAGGATATGGGTTCCATGGTGAGTCTTGTGAGGATTCTGCAGTGAGACCATGAAAGCAATTATCAGTTTTCAATGCTCATCATCCTCCATTTTTTGGGTTAAAGGCGACTTCACTATGGGCTGGCCAGAGGGGTTATTTACCGAAATAGTTCATGCCGGCGAATCATGTGCGGTCCTATTCGACGTCGGCAAATGTCCACCTCTGGCACAGTATTTCACGGGTGTAGGCGGTGGGACTTGTCAGCCTGATGATCCCAGTGTGGTCGTCAATGAGGTCAGTCCAGTCGAATCACCAATCACTGATCGAATCTGTGATATCACATTGCAACAGTATATTGTGCACGGCAGGCTGATGTTGACTCTCAAAACGTTTAGGATACAGGACTAACAGGTCCAGTGGCAAAGCTCCCAGGAGATAATCCAATTTGGAACGGTGGGGCTGCACCGAATAAGTCAGGCAGTAGTAGTGGTAGTCGCGGCGTAGCTACATCTGCCAATTCTGCGGCTGGCAATGATCCCGTACCTGCTTCTGGTTCTTCTTCCGCCGTTGGTGCTGCCGCAAGCTCACCAGCAGCGGCTGTAGCTGTACCGCCCACAGGATCCAGTACCACACCGGCTGCGCTCGCGAGTAGCGCGCCAGTGTCTGCTCCTGCCCCGGCTGCTACGACATCTAGTAAACATGGAGGATGGGGAGGATGGGGTGGGAAGAGAAGGCTGGGCAGGAGCCATTAGTATGGATGAGCATTTGGAATATTTACTCGGAATAGGATCAGTCAGGTATGAGGGACATTGAGACTCCTGACAATGCTTGATGCATCGATATTTCCCAGTTATTCGATCAGTATTTTTGACAGTCAGTACACAATCAACATATGGTCGATGACTATAGATACATGACATGAGGTGATTTATATTCAATGAGGGGTAACGCACAGAATGATCCAATCAAATTACTAAACTTGCCTTTGTTCTAATCTAGTTTCTTCTTGGTCTACTTCTACTCATCTCATCAAGTGATCTACAAGAAAAGAAAAGAAAAAGAAGAGGGAAAGAAGAGATATCACATAGGAAGAGGAATAATTTTCCCAAAATTATCATGGGTATTTTACACAAACGCGTAGTGGGATAACGATACAGGGGTATTAATCTGATTTGAACGATGATGGATTGGGTAAAATGTACTTTGAGCTAGATATCACGACATGATAGACGAACAGAGAGAAAGGGATATACGGATATACAATTTGAATAGGGGATACAGGGTTTCGCTTTGATAGCAGTCGGCGTTGCAGAAGATAACTATCCGTTGAGTCGTTTAGCGAGGGCTTTCTTAGCTGCCATCTTTTCCACTATCAGACACTCTTTATCAGCATCTGTGCTATTTCTCTGCGAGCGCGTCATGGATTCCACTCACTCCCGCTTTGTTTACTACCAAACTGACTCTGAGAGGATACACTCTGTCGTCTGCGTTCTGCGCGGGAGGAAGATAGTTTCGCTTGGATCCATAGGGTGTGCTATTGGTACAAGACAAGCAGGAGTCAGCATGAGTCAGCATGAGTTGTATGATTTCTTTGCCGTGATTTATATGATGTACACGGTCCGATCGGTAATTCCTCCTTCCTCGTCTCTTCATCTATGTGCAGACCGAAGCAGGAGACCAGCCTATCCTCCAATCGGGATCCCCTTCGCGCTGAGGACCTGGACCGGATGTGATCTTTCTGACATCTATAACTTTGCTACCCTTACACTCTCTGATATTGCCTTGACAAATCCAGCGTACCGTCTCA
The DNA here is from genome assembly GCF_000507465.2 of Kwoniella mangroviensis CBS 8507. Lineage (NCBI taxonomy): Eukaryota > Fungi > Basidiomycota > Tremellomycetes > Tremellales > Cryptococcaceae > Kwoniella > Kwoniella mangrovensis. The sequence goes on along the minus strand of NW_027062534.1, from coordinate 606,840 downwards.
TCCTCATTGATCACGCGTGATACCCTGTCCGGCCAATTTGAAAGACTAGTATCACTCACCGTATAAGCGTACAGCCCTTGCCTATAGACCGCAAATGCGTTCCTATCTTCTTCTCGATCCACCATACTACTCAGATCGGTCTTTGAATTCGTATTTGAGTTCGTATCGGTATCTGATTGTACTACATCTTCTCCTTTTACTTTCTTCCCTTCCTCCTCTTCTTCTTCCATCACTTCGTTAATCTCGTTCTGCCTTCTCCTTAAGCTGCTATCCGACCTTGAAGTCTTCACATTGATGTTCCCCTGATCTTGTTCCTGTTCTGGTAAGCTGAAAATTGACGAGGCAGCTGGAGAACTGGTATTGTTACTTGCATCTACCAATTTATCTTGTTCGTGATCCAGAGGCGGAGTCGGTATGTTAGAGTATAAAGAGGTAGAGGTCATACCGGACGTTATTGAATCGACAGATGATTCCTTGGTAGGTATGGTGATGGCGTCCGGATGGTTGTCAGGTTTAGGTGTATGTATATCTTCCGATGTCCTTGGATCTGATGAATCGGACTCAGGTATATTGTCGATGATGAGCTGATGTGTCTTTGATATGGGTATGGCAATAGGCTGGACCTGGTCGCTGTTGGGCGGTAAATATGGCATCGTTCTCTCTGGAACTCGTCGCTGTTGACGATATGGGTTTGGGTGGTATTTCGATTACGGTAATGAGTTATATATAGGTATTCGTGTGACTTGGTATTTGGTACTTGGTATAGAGGTGAATGATTTAGGACCGTGAGAAAAAAAAAGCAAAGAGAGGAAGAGAGTTGTTGTTTTGTCTCTTGTTCGCTACACGTAGCCGAGTGAAGATTCAAAGTTGATAAAGGAATACAGCGCTACTATATCGATATAGATGGATGACGTATCGAGCGACGATCCTGTCTGTCCTGACTTGACCTGATGTGACGTGACGTGGCGTCGATGAGGTATACTTGGTACAGTGATAGAGTAGTAGGGTAGATCTATATGATTAGTTCAAAGGGATGATGGATGTCCATGAGAGATGAGATGCTTCTGTGCGGTTCCAGGTTGTACCATCACTCAGACAAAAGTTATATGACTCGCTGTGTGTTGTGTTGTGTATCATTTGTCCTGTATTCGTGTGTTGATTTAAAGCCAATCATCTATCCTCTCTCGGTCTCCGCTCTCCTCCCTCTCTTCCCACCCCGTGAATCCACGCTAAATGGGCACCACGGCGTTATTCTTGGGTCTTACCGGATATTTTGATACCGAGCCCCACACGTCCTTCTCCTCTTTTACCCTGCGAAGCACAGACGCACAGATCACCCAAAGGACCTCGCTACATCATCATATCATCATCACTCGAGTTTAGCTTGATTCCCATTGGCACGACGAATCCATCTGACGTCACCTTGTCTCTCCGGGAGTTCCGGAAGTATTTATCCCATCCACACAGTGGGGATGAAGCAAGCATGTCTGGCATCGCATTGCAAAGATGATTTCCAGACATTGTCCATGCATGTCAGCATCCTCACACCGTATACAGCAATTGTCCCAAAGACTATTAAACGAGAAAGAGAGGGAATATATATATATATATACATATACATAGAGAATAGAGGAGAGAATGTTTCGTACTAATGGGGAAACAATATTTGAGATTTTATCACGAGTAAGCACGCGTGAGTGGTATGTCGTTGTGATGATCCTTCTATGCCTCAACACAGATATCCTCGGTTGTCAAAGTCCACCCTTTCTTACGGGCGAAAGCCTGACATTGACCGGCGTTACAGGTGACTCCACCTCTTGCTAGACCAGGTAAGGCAGCGCAGCTAAATATGGATACATCAGTGGACTGTACTCATATCATTGGGCATTGGTCTACCACTCACTCTTCACCTAAGGGGGCATTAGCATTGTTGAATTCACCATGAATACATCCACCACATGACTCGAGTTCTGAAGTGGTATCGATACACTATCATCACAGAAGATTATCCATTAGCGGGATCATTAACGTATGTGGGAAGGGATGCCAGACTTACTTCGAAAGAATCAGATTGGTATTGAGAGACTTTACAAGCTGTCAGGCCATTAGGACACAAAGCCCTCTTCTTACCGTTCCTAGCTCGGATCAAAGCCTCTTTCACTTGTCTTTTGGCGAAATCGGACGAAATGCCTCCAGTGGCTTTATGATCGTATACAAAGTAATCGCCAGTTCCACAGGTATTTTGACCGGTGTAGGTGAATGCGCCTGATGCAGATAAAAGCGTGAGTCGCGACTCGCAACTGAAGACTTTCGATATGATATGTTATATACAGGAAGTTCCACTCACTGGTTGGACCACATGTACAGGTGTAAGCGGTCTCAGACATGGGTGTACCAGGTTGAAAGGCTGCAACTTGATACGAGGCACAGACTTGAAGACAGTCTTCAGGACTTGGTTGATCAGGTGCAGGGTAAACTCCTTCGGGTGCTCCTTCTTGGGTACCGATAGCGGTATAACATCCATCGAAGTTGTAGGTCGTGGCAGTGATATAAACCTATCACACAACTCAGTCAACATAAAGTATATTCGATAATGGCAAAGTGATGTCAAGGAGGAGACATCCACTCACAGCCCAATTGTAATCTTGACAAGTCCCTGCCGTATCAGTCGATTCGACATAGAATGAAGCCGGTACAGCTTCGTTAGAACATCTACAAGTCGATTGGACCTGTCTTTTTCGGACGTCTGCTCCGTTCTGATAATAACTGTACATATATGGTCCTTCTTCCGCGGAATAACATGCAGCCTAAACATGACTGAGCTTAGTGATCTATGTGCAGCGGATGAAAACCAATTAGAAAAGACTTACTGCACATTCTTCATTGCTGGTTATCATCTCGTCGATAAAAACGGTATTATCGGGGTAATAATTGGAACATCCTACGTAAAGGTTGAGATAGACCGCTCGAACGGTCTTGACTGAGGCGAGAGCCACAAGTGCTGCAGGAGCGAGGAGGGTGAACATGTCGATATGAGATGTGTTATAAATGAGTGTATTGAAGTTAGTATATCAAAAGTGATTCCAAAGGTTCATTGGTGATGAGAGAAACACAGTGAAGAGGGGAGTAGTTCATTCTCTTATAGTCTATCATGCATGCGGGTTCACCAAATCCGCTGTTCCCGAGGACGATGTTTGGCTGTTTGTTCTTTTCCCAAATACGAGTGATCATAAACATACCTACCTACCTGGGGCTTCAGCCCTTGTTACATCGATACGTAAATCCCGTTCCATTGTGAAGTGTCTCATCACAAAAGTATGTAACAAGGTAAAGCTTTCGTTGTGGCTACTACATCGCAGATCTTCCACCGACATTCCTATGAACCTTGTTCGACAGACAAGCAGACCTACCTCCGCACAAATCTCATCACATCTCTACCGTAATGTTCACCTGTGGTGTAATATAAGGTTGTGAAGCACTAAGGAGGATCGGCCGTAATTAACTTTGATTTACGGCATCTCATAGATTCCATCAGTTGAGATCATCGATGTACCATATATGGTATCAGATATGAGCGATGTTTCACCCCGTACCGAGATTTGGTGCTGGGGTGACTTTCAGGCACATCGTTGGAATGTCATATGCATCTTTGTTTGATGAAATGATCATACAGTTCTGAAAGCTCAAAGGTGTCGTTCTGTAAGTTTCGGTTTACATTAAGGTTCTTGGCAGGTACAGTGGTGGAAAGCGATGTTGACAGATCCACAATTGCGGTAAGCCAAATCACCGTGAATGCGATTCGATGCCTCTTATGATGAAGCAGAATTGACAAACAACAAACAGTTCGTCGGTTGTTTTTTTTTTTTTTTTCTTGGTTGTACATCGAAGGTATCCATTTAAGAAGGCTTGGAGATGAATTCGCGTCATACGAAAAGTCGTAGATGAATGCATAAGGTGTTCAGGAAAGAGAAAGTGTAGAATGTAGTTTATCAAAACCCAAGATTGTATAAGGAAAAGGCTAGATAACGGTACGAAAAAAAGTTCTGTAGTTTGATTTTACTTTACTGATCAAGCCGCGATACAAGTTCCATTGGCGGCCAAAGTGAAGTTAGGCAGACATTTGAAAGATTTACATTGGCCTTGAGTACATGTGACAGCACCAGGAGCAACACCGATCAATTGAGTGCAGCTGATTCATCGAATACATACATAGTCAGCACAAGCTAAGATATCAGGTTTTCGTGAGGGATCGATCACTCACTCAACCCCAAAGCTTGTTTCATTAGCATTGAAGTTACCGTTGGCACATCCACCGCATGACTCGAGCTCAGAGGTGGTATCAAGACACTAACACCAGGATCAGCGAATGTTTCATTGCCAATTGAAATTTTATATCACCTCGAAGGAATCAGCTACGCCGTTGACTCTACAAGCTGTAAGTGGTTTAGGACAAAGAGCTTGTTTCTCTCTTTTAGCCTGGAGTAATCTCTCTTTCAATTGTCGCTTGGCGAATTGAGAGCTGACGACGGTGTTAGCAGTATGGGTGTATACGAAGTAAGCGTTGGGTTGACAAGTTCCAGTAGTTGTGATATCGAACGAGGCTGCGGAAAATCAGAGTCCGGTTTTCTTCTGTCAGCATTACGAATCGATTTCAATCCAAAGGGCATTATGGGTAAATGCAGTATGAGAACCGGACTTACACTCTGGACCACAGTAACAGCCGTAGTCATTGGTCATAGGATCAGGTTGGAAAGCAGCCAGTTCGTATGGTCTGCAAGCGAAAAGACAGTCCTCTGGAGTCTTGACTGTACCGGGACTGTAAGCTCCTGTAGGAAGACCATTACTGGTATCGTACAAATCCCCACTGGGAACACAGGTCTCAAAGGTGTATGTGGAATCAAGGGTGTAAACCTAAAATATAGGGGATCTTTGCTTTAGTAAAGAGCCAAGTATTGATATGCCGCTGATGCTGTACTCACCGCAGCTTGATTAGAGTAACATGAGGCGGTACCATCTTCCGTAGCTGTATTTCCGTAATCTTGTGGATAGGGAGCTTCGTTTGAACATCCGCACAAAGATACGACTTGTCTCTTCCTTCCTCCAGGAATCCCACCCGCGTTGTATTCTGGTATAAATCCAGCATAGGTATAAGGACCATTCTCGGCTGTATAGCAGTATGCCTAATCACAATTCAGATTGTTTTTAGTCCGAACTCGACAAGAGATGAACAAGATGACAGGCCGGCTCAGGTTACATCCAGCGATCGAATCTTGGTCAAAAGTAGCGATATAGTCCCCAGGTGTATAATCATTGATACAACCCACAAAGACTGGGTTGGTGCCTGGACCTGCAGATGTGAATCGGAGGGTGGCCATAACGGTTAAAAGGGTAGGTAAGATAATTCGTTCGTAACATTGTAAAGAACGTGTGAGTGCGAGTTGGTCGTGACGTGTAAAATTAGAGAATTAGGAATGAGACTGGATGGATGGATGAGGAAAAGAGGAAACATCGGTCCGACCTGTTGAGGAATGCTTGTTTATATATCATTGCTTCGAAGAGCTTCGTTCGTTGGTTATCAGTCGACAGTATGATCGACAGTTGTTTACTCGATATTCCAGAGATGGGGTTTCCCCCATGCCGTTCGCCTACATTCCCAAATCGCTCGACATGACGAGAATGGTTCTATCAGTCCTTCATGTGTATCACAATGGCGGCGAACCTTCCAATCAATGAGGATCGTCCAATGGGCGTTTTGGGTAGAATACCATCAGAGTCCACAAACATTGATTATATCCGCAAGATCTACAGTATGCGGTCCGATTGTATGTTCATTCATTACGCAAGGTATTGCGGATATACGGTAATTCGCCGAGGTGTCCATCCGTTAGTGAACGCATTGTAATCTCTGTCTACTTTCTGCTGGTATCGATTGGTTATTCACCTTCCTGTGGAGTTCATCCACCCCTGTTCGGACAATTAATGTTTGTGGAGGTGAATACGTTGGAACCGAGTATGATGTGCTTGTGAGTTCACCACCACCACCACCACCACCATATCTCTCGTAATTTCGCGTCGTGTTTCTGGTTGACAGAAGGTCCCAAGGTCCCAAAATTCCAAACATCAAGTGTAAGAACCTTATCTCACGGCACGCTCTTTTTTACCTACCCATGAAACATATCTTAAAACGCAGGTATGCAGTGGTTTGATCGCATTCCGGATTCCATAGAAGAGTTTTGACCGATATGAGACTTCAACGTAAGCATCAGAGACATCTTCGTAGCTTTGTTGACGCGTCTGGGATCGACTGGGAATGTACCGATTACTTGATATCGGTACGAGTATATACGTACTTTCATTGCGATGAAAGGCGTAAGTATGCAAAATAGTTCAATCTTGAGATATCCATCATCTATTCCATCCACCCATCAGATCTCAGAATAATCATCCAAAATGCGATTCTTTCTCCTCACCATACTCGCAACGCTCTCTTTGGTACTCGCTTTACCTACCCATCCATCCGAAAGGGAAACTTCCCTACTTGGTAGATTCACTTCATTGTTGTTCGGTAGACGATCGATAACGCTGAATGGTTACGAGACTGAAGACGAACATTCACCACCACTGCCTCGAGATCATGATCAAAACGAAAATAGAGTAAAAAGGAGGTACAAGACTTCATCGAGGTATCCCAGATGTAAGAAGAAGACTCCAAGGACTGGATTCGCCCATTATTCAGGATGGAAACTTGTTGGTAATGATGTGAGTGGTATCATTTTATCATGTCGGAGAGGAACAACGCTGACGAGTGGTCTGTGGGTAGTTAAGTGGCGCCTTACCTGTTTCCCCGAGGGATAACTGTATTAATCTATGTGACAATTATGGTGATGGTGAGTAGCCCTTGTCCAGCTCTAGTAGAGATTGAGTAGGTCGCTGATGAGCGTGAGCTGTATTTGCAGCATGCGGAGCAATCTACTTCGATGATAAATCATATAGATGTTTCCTCAAAGGTGTCAAGACGGAAAGTTGGGAATTTGTGGAAACGAACAATGAGGGTGATGCGGTAGACTTGGTTGGAGGTTGTGCAGCTTGGTCAGACCTAGGTGAGTACAAGGACAAGTCCCATGAAGACCATGGTCGGGTGATTGTTGACTTCATGGTTCATATAATGTAGTGCCAGAGAACATGGATGATATCTGTTGTCGAGATTGATCGTGAACTTGAGGTCTCTTCTGCTCTAACACATTGTATTCCGGGCGTTTCATGCATGTCTCATTTATCTTCCTTGTTCGTGAGCGAAAGACTATTTACAGCTTCTGTTCCTCGACTCGGACAGCGTGTAACTTTCAAGGAGTAACCGGTTCGGGATCAAAGGATATTAGTCGAGAGCCGTCGCATACAGCGTTTCTTTCACTCATCACCTCATGCTAGCCATTCATCATCTCACACAGCAGGAGATACATGCCAGAAGAATCCTGGATTTACAGTGAGAGATAGTTTATTCAAGATCTCACACAGGTACCATCTGTAGCCAAAGTCCAGCCTTTCTTACATGCAAATGCCGAACATTTTGAGTTCGAACAAGTGATTGCTCCTCTCGGTACACCAGGCAACGCCGTGCAGCTATCATCACAACCGACATCATCAACATATCAGCAGTATACCACACCTATGGGAGAATAGAAGGCAGTAATGACTCACTCAATCCCCAACGTGGTGTTGTGTACGTTAAATTCACCGACTGAGCAACCCCCACAGGATTCGAGTTCTTGGGTAGTATCGATACACTACGTTGTCGTTCACCACCCTGACAGTCAGCCTGATGTTTCTAAGACTTAGGTGCAAAAGGTGTTATGACAACTGACCTCAAACGAATCCGATACTCCCTGTACTTTACACGCCCTCATTTTACCAGGACACAAAGCTCTTTTCCTATTCTTGATTCTGATCAATCTCTCTTTCAACTGTCTCTTGGCGTACACCGAGTTGACAACGGTCCCAACAGGATGTTGAAAGATTACATATGTATTGTAATCACATGGTACTTCATATCCGTTGGCTCCCAAATAAGTAGCTAATCGAAGAAACCCATCATCAGGATAAAGGAAACAGGGAAAGAATGTCTGGCTAGTTAAGATAAGGGGAGAAGGGTGTTCTCGTTGTTTTAGGTGAATTGCGATTCACTGACTTTGAGAACCACACCAACAATTCATACTGGCTCCTTCTGCATCACCTTGTAATTGCGTACTTGCATAGCTGTAGTCTTGACAATTGTGTAAACAGACTTCAGGATCCGATACTATTCCCTGTTATACTAAGGTAGATTCGTTTTCGGGATTTTCTTGTCTTAATAACATCTATTGGTTGACCATGTTGATGCTGATACCCATACCTGCATCATTCCATCCAGAACCCTTAGTACTGGCAGCATTGGTGGGAGCTCGTACTCACAGTATAATCGTCATCTGCACATCTTAAAGTATTGACGTATTGCTCTAGCATCACGGCAAGTTGATTACTTGGATAATAGGTATTACTGCACAGGCATTGACCCGTTCCATACACGAAGTATGCCCACATGTACTCTCCATCTGGATTGTAATAGCAATTTAACTAAGCGAAACAGATTTGTCAGCGATTGAACAAGGCAACCAACCTAGCTAGCATAGTGAGCGACGTCAAATGCAATGGCAAACTACGGCCCAATCTTCAGCTTGAGTGAATGCATCTCCCGTAAATACCCCATCGGATGGTATGAAGCTGGTAGTTGCGCATCCTACAAAGGTACCATATACAGTCGAATCATCTTGAGGTGGTTGAGCTTGAACACCGACGCTGAACAACAAGAGGGCAAAGAGGAGCTGGGGGATCATATTGTTCGATGATTGGTAAGTGATTGATTGAACGGGCAGATGGAAGATAGCTTACTTCGCCCCTTCATGCCCTATATATTTACTCTTAGCTTTCATAGCAACCACGTCCATAGTACATGCTTGTTTACATACACTGGGTCATGGTAAACATTCCTCGTGTGAACGTAAACAAACATCCAAAAGCCTCGCCAAGAGATTCAACATGAAAAAGTATTCACCCCATGTACCTGTTCATCAGGCACTGTTAGTCACTCTTAGGAAAGATACGAGATACGGTTATTTACCTATTTGGTGAGCATGAAGAGGAATGTTGACGTGTCATGCCGTTATTTATTCATTCAGCAGCGTTGCTCGCTTGCAAGATACTTGTATTGCAGTATATCAATTAGGTTCACTGTCAGAATCAAATTAGATGACTGGGGAGCACAAAATATCCTTGATCCGTATGCATAAACGACACTGATCGATCAGTCGTCTTTGTACAAAGTACTACAGACTTTACTCCTTTTCCGTAACTTTTTCCCGTACAAAATCAGTAAGAATGGTGCTGCTGCTAAGACAAGAGCAACGGCAGCTACCAATGTACTGGCATATTGATAGCCCATACCTATGTACTACAGTAGAGTATCAGCAAATATGCTCAGCTTGCATTTTGGAAGCGATTGCATAGACACTTACCATCTGTCGACTGAATAGAGGGAACAGTCCAGAAAACAGGTTTCTAACGAAACTTTGAGACGCTTGAGCGGACGATGAATATACTTCATATGCGTCGGCGAGATACGTGCTAAAGAATACGCCCTTCCATCAGCGAAGGCCGTTGAAGAGTCGATATGAAAGAACTCACAAAACTCCAGTATACATCATGAAAATACCTGTATAACACCCTACGAGGCATACAGCAGGTACCGCCCAATGTACCACTCCTGCTCTACCTGTCCAAGCGTAAATGAAACAGAATATTGGGAACATCAACCCACCCCATGCAGCCCAGTATAATCTCGCTTCGGGAGGTGCCTTGCCACCGTTCTTCTTAGCGGCCCGGCGGTATAGGTAATCTTGGTGGAATTGACAAGCGAATCCGAAAAAAGCTGCGATGGCGAGGGTGCTACAATAGTACGAATTAGCTCATTCAGCATTCCAACCTCGTCGCAGGAAAAAGCATAAGGCTGTCACTTACACTTCGAAACTCGCCGCTTGAGCTGGATTGAAGCCATATGCCTCGAAGACCAGTATCACCGATGAGCCAAACATGAAGACACACGACCAGGCGAATCCTATCCAAGCGGATAAAGCGCTGACGATAGGTTCGGTGAGCAGGTATTCTAGAAGATTAGGATCGAATGATTAGTTCAGTTTAGTAGGCGAAATGGAATGAGATTGCTCCCCGAACTCACGGAATGGCCTAATCAATGATATCCTCATCACACTTAAAAAACTACTCTTCTGCAGATCCGCCGCACAAATATGTTTCTTTCCCGTTTTCTTAGTGAGTTTCTTAGCTCTTCGTGAGAGTAGGACATCCGCACGGGTCTCACGCAAAACTATAATGTTGAGAATGACATTCAAGGCAGCAGCGACAGTTTGTATCTGTTCATGGCCTTGTCAAAACTTGAACCACAGTAGAAGGAGAGACTAGTCAAGGGAAGGACGACTGACAATATATGACCACCTCATACCTAGATTCTGGCCTATCCAGCCTATAGCAGGTATACCACTTCCTTGAGCGCAGAAAATCATTACGCTGAATACTCCCATGGCAATTCCTCGTTGTTTAGGGTAAAACATATCTGCTACGGTACCGCCCACCATGGAATTGCCCACACTCTGGGTCATACCTTGCTGCGAAAAGGTCAGCGTGAATTTTGCAATGAAATCACTGTGACTTACCAAGAAACGAGCAGCTAGGACACCATCATGATTCTTGGAAAGACATTGGGGTATGAAGAGCAATAGGTTACTATAGGAGTATGTAAGTTACAAGAGTTTTGGGACGGTTTAAGAGGGACTTACAGGATCGAAGTGATTTGATAAATCATATTACGACCGATCTAGTATACCCAAACTTCCTTCAGCACCAAATCGTGAATCGAGGTGATGTTGATAGCTAGCAGACTCACCACCTCGCTCAGTGGCGCTAACACCATTGGCGTAAAAGCGATAGCCATCATCGGTAGAGTAAGTTGAAGTAAGAAAACTTCTCTTGATACATCGAAATAGTCTGTTCCCCATGTCGCTAAAATTCCGACGCTCACTAGCGACGCGGCACCTGTAAAAGTGATGAAGACGCAGGTGAGGAGGATGGCATATTTCCGAGCGGGCGCCCAGTTGAAGGGATTCTAAGTTGGCGAAGTGGATTTACATTAGTTCAATACTATAGGGAGAATCGATCGAAACAGAATGTCTAGGGTTGAGAACCGTCTGACCAACGTATGGGGGTTCAGATACGGCGATCTTACAATGCAGAAGATAGATATTCGGCTCAGTAGGATCCACTCACATCAGGATCATCCGGTATCCAATCCACTATAATAACTTCTTCCTCTCCATTCCCTAAATCCACCACAGCTCTATCCTCTAGAATACCCTCCGAATGTCTCCTCTTACCATGTATCGAGATATGTCTCCTGAGATCTTCCTCCAATTCATTTGCCTGATGGGACGACATTCTGGACAGCCCACTGGCCATCCTCGATAGCTTATCTCCATGACTATAATTCTGGGTTGTAGACCCTGTACCCAGATGTGGGATCTTTGGGCGCGATGCTGCTCTGGGGCGGGTGGCAGTAGTGGGAAAAGAAGAATCGAAGGTATCATGTTTCTCCGAATCCGATACTGATACTGAAGGTGATTCCGGATCTAGGTATTTACTTCGATAAGGTCGATCTGAGTCTCTAGTTGTGGTCGAAGTTGATCCTTCGGATGTTCCGACTTGTGTCTCTTCGTTGTTATTGGTCATTATAGATCCGTCCAAATTGAGAGTGATCAGTTATGTTATATTATATGACAAATATGATAGTACAGTATACACATTGTGTTTGTGTTGCAGTGAGTAGATGAGCAGATGATTCTCTGATTTTTTGATCCATTTTGCGATTGCTCACTCGAGTCGGATTCGAGCGATGGTTTTCATGCTTTTTACCCTGAATTCGTAGGTAACTACCGAAATCTCGGCAAAACACCTGGGGCTTATCGGCATCGTAATGAGTCAAGAACATCGCAAAGAGTAGTGCAGACTGGACTTGTCAAGTCGTGTACCTGTTTGCCTCTCAATGGAGAATCGCGAACAAGCACGATATGGACGAATTACATGTTTATACATACAAAGAAGTACAAAGAAGCGATCTATTATCTACATGCTCATTTGGAGAAACGACTGTCCTGGATATTATCCACCAGCTTCAATATAATGGGTTATTTCATTTCAGCTTCATACTAACCTCGTATGATGGTAATCCTTCACCCCTTGCTATAGCAGCTGACCTCAGCGCATCCATCTCTTCCAGCTGTCTTCGTATTTTATCGGAATGAAGGTCCATTTCGCTACGATTATCCTGCTTCGGAGGGGTATAGCCAGGTGGACGATGCTCCATGAGAATGTTGAAATCTTTCTTCTTCACCTTCTTTGGCTTCTTAGGTGGGTAATCGAGGCTGTAACATGAATTGATGAGGGTGCTCAAGGATATCAGGAATCGTAATGACTTACCATGACGGAGAAGATTGCTTGTTCCCCATTCCCTATAACCTGACTCGATCAGGCTAGCGCACCGTATATGCCAGCTGAGCAATGTTCGCTCAGAGTTGTCCAGTGTATTGTTATAACATATGAAGGGATGAGTGAGGATGTGATTCGGGAAGTGTCCAACGAACAAATGCTAATGTAGATTGGGTTTTATATGCCAAGACCGACAGCGGGATCAATTCTGCATGTGGCTTGGGTACTTGGTGGCGGTCTGTTAGCTGTTTGTGTGCTTGAGTGAGTACCACTTATTCATCTTATGTGCCTAATAAGTGTTTGATGACTTGTTAGAACAGTGAGACGTAAAGGGCAAATTATGAACAATGGATCAATAATTTACATGAGAAATAGGCAACTTGTACACCTTCGGAAGATGGCAGTAGTGATGGTCACCCAGTAGACAACATCCCTGCTTCTTTACCCGAACTCCGCAGAGCTCAGGTACGTGAATTTCTGCTTCATAACGTCAAAATACCCCCGCAGAAAACTCCGTTGAACAGACATGGTCCTACAGACTCAGAAGGCTGAAAAAAAGTGCGTCAACGAAAACGCAAGGGAAATCCACTGAGCATAAAACTCGAAACGGGAAATCAAGAAGACCTGGACCTGGCAGTGAGTATTATATATTTTACAATATTTTCCAGTTTTCACGCCCTTGTAGCTCAATGGCTAGAGCATGCGACTTTTACCTGTGTGTGATCCTTCACGGCATATCGCAAGGCTGTGGGTTCGAGCCCCACCAAGGGCTTTACGTTTTTGCTATTATGTCGATAGTTTTTCTCTTGTTCGCCGAACATCGGTGGTCGATTGTGCGGTGAAACTGATGTACAGGGCTATTGAAGCATGCAATGGTGTCAGACAGCCCATCCAGCACCAGCATGACGATCTTCATCAGCTGTTCAGTGTTTGAACCAAATTCCTCGGTGTAGCCGATCCCATTATGACCGAAGGACTAACGCACTGACGTCAACCTCCACTCGGCGATCTCAACGGATAGAGTAGAGTCAAAAACTAAATTATCGATAATCTTGACCATCTGCATTCTATTATCCATGTTATAATCCTATAATCGAATTGTGATAGCTACTAACACAAAAGACGGATCATGATACCCCCTATACGTATACCATCCAGCACAGCGTCTACAACAAGATTCACATGTTCAAGATCTAGACAATTCGCCTCTTCACAAATACCAACACCGAAATCACAACCTCGATCGAGGGGTTCGAAATGGGCTAAAAGAGGTGCAGTAGTTGGAGTGGTCGTATCTGGACTATGGGTGTATGATCATCAGTTTAATGCTAGCGCAGTGACGAGGAGTCTGAGGACAGCTTACATAGGGTGAGCCTCATCGCTTTATGGCATAGAAATAGAGCTAATTTAGATTTGACCTGATGATCTGATCGTGTGATAGGTTGTTATGTACTTTGGATTGTGAGTTTGATTTTCATAACACACAACGAGTAGCTTGAGAAACTGGCTGATTGAATTCCCATGGTCTGAATTGGCTGTGTCAAACATAGATAAAATCAATTTCTCACCTTCGAAAGCCGATCAGATAGAAGCTCTTCACGAGAGGGTAGCGAACAGATTGAAATGGGTTATAGATACGAACCAAGGATTATACCTCAAACTCGGTCAGGCATTAGGTAGGTTCGGTCATTCGCCTAATCCCACTTGGACAGTACTTACTAGAGATCATGTTGGCAGGATTACAAGCTGCCTTACTTCCTAAACCATACAGGGAAGCGTTCGGACATGTATTCGATAGAGCTCCAGCGGTACCCTACGATGAAGTCATCGGTGTATGTCATCTCTTCATTTATCGTCTGCTAGGTCATAACTCACACAGCGAAAATAGGTATTTCAAAAGGACCTTTCGTTGAACCCTTTGGATGTATTTGAAACCTTCTCTGAGGAGCCTTTGGCATCAGCTTCGATCGCCCAAGTGCATAAAGCCACTCTTAAGCCTAGATTAGGTGGGGAAGGCAAAGAGGGAAGGGTAGTAGCTGTCAAAGTGCAGAAGCCAGCTATCGAGAAACAGATGGAGTGGGATTTGTTCAGTTATAGGTGCGTCGCGGGTTCGATTGCTTGACTGGCGGCTGACGAATAAACGGTGAAATAGATCTCTGATGTGGATGTGCGAAAAATTGTTTGATATGCCTAGTAAGTTTGGCTACCCGGTTCTGCAAAATTGATATAGCTGACTCCAAGAATAGTGTATTTCGTGTAAGCTCTACTTCGCTTTTGTGCCATCCGTGACCCTCCCTGACCATCTTATAGCGCAAAATACGTATCGTCTCAAATGCGACTCGAGACGTCATTCACCAACGAAGCGAATAATGCTCGACGGTGTGCCGAATTACTGGCTCAGACACCTGAACTCAAAGATGATGTCTATGTACCTAGGGTATATGGAGAAGCGGAAGGTTGTAAGGAGAGTGATAGGATCATGGTAATGGAGTGGGTAGATGGTTGTAGGTCAGTAATGCGAATTTCGACACAACCTCAGGTCCATCCAGACTTGAACTTGTAGAGGTACTTACATTATTCGTATTGTACAGATTGAATGACAAGAAACAGCTGGAGAAATGGAATTTGGATCTACGCGAAACGATGGATTTGGCCATATCTACAATGTCAGCCATGACCTTCTCTTGGGGTTTCATACATTGTGATCCTCATCCTGGAAATATCCTTGTCAGACCTCACCCGACGAAGAAGGGTAAACCGCAGATTGTGAGTATATCACCTCATCCGCTACCATAAGGAAAGTAAGGACTAATTGAATCATTTGATTGTATAATTGCAGATACTTATAGATCATGGATTATACATATCGTTACCTAGAGAATTTAGAGAAGATTATTGTACATTATGGAGATCGTTATTTGTGTTAGATGTGCCGAAGATAGAGAATATAGCGAGAAAATGGGGTATAGCGTTGGATGCTAATATGTGAGTTTGACGACACCTTTTTGGTATTCACGTTCAGACTCTCCTTTTCCTTTCATTGAAGCAGAAAGCAACCTAATCACCAAAGTTCTTCTTATGCAGGTTCGCATCTGCCATTCTCCTCCGACCCTTCCAAGTGAACAAGCATAAAAACAAGAAACAAGAAAAGATCCCGGAGAAAAGTCAGTACGAGCAGCAGGTGGAGTTGAAAGCCAGGATGAAGAAGATGTTGGAGAATGAACAGTTGATACCGAGGGTATGTCTGACTTCACTTTTTCAACCAAAATCAAATACATGTGTTGATATATGTGGGTTGTATAGGAGTTGATCTTCTTGACAAGATGTCAGAGGATGATGCAAGCGAACAACCAGGTGAGCCATGAATCGAAGAAATCAAGACTCTGCCGGAATGCGTCTGATGATACGTCGTGGTAGTTGTTGGGTTCTCCATCTTCAAGAGTCAATCTAGCTGCAAGAGTAAGTCAAATTACTGGTACACGCAAATCACTGATGCTGACGTTTACCGGTTGGTGGATGTACAGTGGGCATCGATAGGCTACACCAACTCTTTGACTGGATCCAGATCCCTAAATTCAGTGGGACTATCGACATGGTTGAAAGATAGATTAGATGCATTTGTATTCAGACTTACATTGTCCATTGTCGATCTGGTATTCTGGTTTACATTGCAGAAACAACGTGAGTGCAATCATCCATTCCTTTTCAGAAATCTCGTGTCTGTTGACTGATCTTCATATTGGTTCTCTACGTAGGGTTCTTACCGAAAGAGAAAGGTGGATGGGAAGATAAATTGCAGAAGCAATTCGAAGCTATGGCGAAAGAGGAATTTGGTATCGAAATTGATGATACGGTGTTTTTAGGATAGGAGTATGAGGAACTTCAACTAGTTCAACTTATCGTTTGATGGGCTGGCGGTGTACCTTTAGTAAGGATCTTTAAATTGGATTTGTCAGCTTACAGAGTCAGATTAGGAGAAAAGGTCGTTATGTTGTAAATCATCTAGACATCTTGGAATGACCTTAAAAAATCATTTGATCAAATAGACTAATGTTAGATTACTACAGATACGTACGATGATACACAATGGAAATGCATGCATGGATCCAGATATCACAGAGAATATGTATAATGTTAGGTATATTGTATATGTAATGCTAAAATCTATATTGATTGAATGATTAAAAAGTAGTATACAAGTGAAACAATCTTATCTTTTTCATACTTTTCCGCACCGAATCTGATCTTATAGAGTGATCAAATCACCTTCGCAAGCAGGACAACAGAACATAATCTCATCCCCAAATTGTTGATGTTTCTTTCTTATCTGCTTTTGAGTTTGCTTCTGCTGTACTCCATCAATATCATTCTCTTGTGAATCTTCATTAAATGTCGATAACTTGCTTGGGGTTTGAACGATCTGATAATCCATCCTTGCTTTTAAAGCATTCAACGATACCTGTCTTTTATGTCTTACACTAGCAGGTAAAATTGCATCTACCGCCGAGGGTCCTGCGTTCCCGGAAGAAGAAGGTATTCGTCTAGGTGAAGATGGATATTCATCTTTCGGCGATAAGAAATATCCTCCTTTACCTCTTGGACTAGATGTCGATAGATTATCATATTCTTTTTTAATCTTCTGATAATCTAAATTCAAATCCGTTAAATTCTTTTGTAAATTATGTTTATCATTTTCTGAATCGTATAATTGATTTTCCAATTGACGTATTTTAGACGTTAATGATGATATTTCTAATTCCCTCGATACTGATGCTGAGGACGTTGTATCTCCTTGTTCTACATTGTTGGTCGAAGATGATTCGACTTTCTGGCTTTGCGAAGTCTCCAACGAATTCTTGGTGCTCTTGAGTTCCTCTTTCAATGATTCCACTTCGCCTTCCAATCTCTTGATATCCGATTGAGCTTTCTCTAATGTCGATTCATTGAATTCGATTGTACCCGTCTGCTTTTCAACTATCTTGTCTTTCTCCGATATTGATAGTTCATTCTTAGCTATCGTTTGATCACGTTCCGCTAAACTATCTTGTAAACCCTTGGATTCGGTCTGTATTTCGCTCAATTTACTTTCTAATTCAACAATTTTCTCATCTTTAGATCTGTTCTCCTCTGCAAGTGATGTTACTTGATCGTGTAATTCCTAGATCCATGAACCCAGATCGTCATCAGCTGAACCCGTTCCATCCAAAAACGCTGACTCACCTTGCCTTCTTCCACTCTAGCTTCCAACTCCGACTTGTTCTTTTCCCAATTCTTACTTTTCGTCTCCCAACTTTCCACCGCAGACGCCATCGTAGCCTTCTCCTCCATCGCTTCTACCACTTTATCCCTTACTTCCTGTAATTGCCTCACCAACTCGTCATTCTCTTTTTGTAATGCAAATTTCTTCTTCTCGCTGGTTTCTCCTTTCTTAGTCGCTGTCGTTAATTTACTTTTCGTCGACTCCAACTCACTCTTCATAGATGATAGAGACTCTTCGAGAGTTTTGATTGTTTTGGATGTATCTCCATGAGTGCTTTGTAGGGTTTGATGTGTGGTCGATAGTTCGTCATGTGTCGATTTCAAAGTGTCATGTTCTGATGATAGACTGTGATGCTGCTCTTCCAATATCTTATGAGCGGATCTCAGATCTTCTAATTCCTTATTGGATAATGTTGAACTTGATTTCAGTCTTTCGAGGTCATTGGTGTTCTTCTCAAGATTCGTGGTGAGTTCAGAGTTACTCTGGGTAAACCAAGATCAATGGTCATTAGCCCATTTTCGCACTGAGAGTAAACCTCGGACTCACCTGTCTTAATCTTCCCACTTCATTCTCCAACCCACTTTCCCTTGCTCTCTCCCTCTCCAGAGATTTTTCCAACTCCTCTATCCTGTCTTTTTCCTTTTCGCTTAAATCTTTCATTTCACTTTCCAATCTATTCTTTTCTTGACTCAGCTCATCTCTCTCATTCCTCAAACCGTCTACCTCTTTACTAATCCGCTGCAACTCCTCTTCTAACGATGATACTTTCCCCACTTCCACCTGCATTTCACCAACTCTCGACTCCAAGGAGGACTTCTCTTCCTCCAACTTGGATATCAGCGTCCTGCCTTCTGCTAATAGTTGGGAGTCTCCCTTGGCAGCTGTCAGCTGCGTCTGAAGGGACGCGAGCTGGTTTTGCAGATCTGATCGCTCGAGAATGAGGAGAGAGATCGTTTCGCGCAGTTCGGAGGTGGGGTCGGTAGGTGATTTGGGTGGTAGAGTTCCTGTCTGAGCAGCTGGCGCTGGTGATGTTTCGGTAGGTCGGGTTGATGTAATTTCGGGCTGTATAGCATTTGTTGAGCCTTCAGGTGTAGGTTGGG
Organism: Kwoniella mangroviensis CBS 8507; assembly: GCF_000507465.2. Taxonomy (NCBI): domain Eukaryota; kingdom Fungi; phylum Basidiomycota; class Tremellomycetes; order Tremellales; family Cryptococcaceae; genus Kwoniella; species Kwoniella mangrovensis. The sequence goes on along the minus strand of NW_027062534.1, from coordinate 587,895 downwards.
CAGCAGAGGGGGTATCTTCTTCGTCCTCTTCTGCTTTCTTTTCCTCCTGATCCTCCTCCTCCTCTTGAGCCTGATCTTTCGATTTCTTCGCTTTCCTTTTCTTCTTTTTACTGCCTTTCTCTTCGGATGGTTCTTGCTCGGCTGCAGGTTTCTCTTCTTCCTGATTCACCTTATCCACCTTATCCTGATCACCGTCCTCGGGTCTCACCTTTCCGTCCTTCCCTTCTTCCGTCGATTTATCCCTCTCAGCCTTAACATCGTTATCCCCCGGCTTTACATCTCCCAATACTTCCGTTCTGGCAGTATCATCCAAGCTCAGACTGGTCCTTGCTGAAGGTACATTAGCGTGATCGGCCAAAGTAGAGGCGGGTGATCCGGGAGTGGCAGCAGGTGAAGCTCCAGCAGCTTCTGCTTTCTTCTTTTTCTGTCTTTGAGCAAGCTGCATTCCATCAGTACCACCATCATCACCATCAGCAATTGACTCTATCTTGCCAAGCGAAGAAAGAAGGACAGACCGTAGATGTGACTCACAAGCTTTTTGGCTCGATCTGCTTTGGCTTTTCGCTCGGCGTCTTCTGACATTGTGTCTCTCCTGCTCAGAGGCTATGGTATGATCTGGAGTCAGAGCTCTAGAATATTTGGTACTTGATTCTGGGCAGGCGGACACGTTGAAAGTGCATCCACACGGATACAGACGTGAATGGGTGGGTGTATGCGGGGTAACTTGAATAGATCGAGGTGAAACTTGTGTGTTCCCTCCATTTTACACTCTTGGACGGAATCCATCAGATTGTAGCCGAAGAAAAAAGTATCCATCCTCATCTCACCTCTCCAAATCTCTATATATAACACATGGAAAAGTTGAAAACAAACACAACAACCTCAAATCGGTAGCAGATACTAATACCTGTACACATCCAAAAAGCAACGTTAAGATGCGATCCCGTCCTGTGTTCCTTCGAGCATTAAAACTCCAGCAACAGCCCATCCTTCGTCCTAGAGTATCAACTCGCTCCGCCACCCTTCCCCTCTCCCTTCGACCGCTCTCCACCTCTTCTCGATTACTGGAAGAAGCCAAACAGCAATCGAAAGAGAATCAGAAAAAACGCCCACCACCTGAAGATAATGCTCCTCCTCAATCGCCTTGGAAGGTGTTTACCCAAGTGCTGAAAGAGGAGATAGAGAAGAATAAAGGATGGCAAGATAATGTTAAACAGTTACAGGGTGATGTAGACAAGATGGCGGATAGTGCTGCTATGAAGAGGGCTAGAGATCTATATGAGAAGACAAGGGTGGGTACATCCATTCCATGATCTATGATACTCTGTGTCTGTTATAGTAATGACGATTAATCTGACATCATTTGTCATGTCTGTCTGCAGATCACCAACTTGATCAAGAACAATTCCCGAATTCAAGCTGCAGTAGGCGACCTCCAAAAAGCTGGTATATCAGTACATGATGCTGTTCAACATGCTCTTCGAGACTCGGAAGTCCTCAAAGCCATCTCAGCTGCGACATCGAGGTTCGTTTCGGCAGCTACGAGCGCTACCCAGCCTATCAGGGATACCAAGACGTATCAGGTTATAGCTGAGTCGATAGAAGATGCGTTTGATGATACTACTGGTATGAGCAGTAGGTATGGAGGGTATGAGGAGAAAGAGGCGAGAAGGAAAAAGAGGGAATTGAGAGCCATCAGAGCTGCGAAAGCTGGAAAGAAGGTCGTTAAGAAGGTTGAGGAGAATCCAGAGTGAGTGGGCGTTTCTCCTTTGGCAGATAATACACCTACATCTATCAGAATGTGTCTTGAGCATAAACTTACTGATCTCTTTATCTCAACCTTATAGAGCCGGTGAAGCCCTAGTACTCTCCGACCGACCCGAGCCAGTCTCTCGATTCGGTTTCATCAAAGAATCGCCAACTTACCAGCGATGGTTGGAAACATACTACGAATCAGATTCACCATTCATTAGTGCCCTTCGAACGGTCGGGTCGAAAGTAGGATCATTATTCGAAGAGAACGAGACTGCTCAAGTGATAAAAGCAATGAAAGAGATTGACCCCTCGTTCAGGATGGATAGTTGGACTGGAGAACTGAGAGAATATATCGTACCTGAAGTGGTAGATGCTTATTTGAGTGCGGATAGGGAAAGTTTGAAACAGTGGTGTGGAGAAGCTACTTTCAATGTACTGTGGGCGACTATGGGTCAATATATCAAGCAGGGTTTGGTATCGGATAGTAAGATCTTGGACATAAAGCATGTTGATGTGAGTTCGACTATACTTTATAACTTGTTTATTCACCTCGATTTGAAATCTGACAAGCCAATGTATTGCTAATATTCGATGTGATATGTTTTTCAACGTCAATAGGTATCATCAGGTAAAATGCTCGAAAACAACGTACCTGTATTCGTCATAACTTTCGCTACTCAAGAGCAACTTCTGTTCAGATCGGCTAAAACGGGTGAAGTGATTGTAGGATCAGAGAGGGATGTGGAACAATGTAGATATGCTATGGTAATCACTAGGGTGGAGAAGGAGTTGGAGAATGAATTGACGGGCGGGTGGAAAGTCGTTGAGGTGAGTACATCTTCTTTCTCGATATCACCTAGTGTCGCAATCTCTCTCTGAGAGGATACAAGTGGAGATGAAGCTGATGTGTTCATTAAATTTCATAGATGGCTAGAAGGGGTGCGAAAGGCGGATTGTAATGATAAATCAGAAGATACATACTTGCATGCATTTACACACACTATTCGAACGATTCACTTAGTTCATCGGATATGAGGACGTGACATGATGACAACAAAAAGTAAAGCTGAAGATATTTGCGATTCCATCATGAAGAGGAGAAGGCGCAGAGTACGAACTGAGCAAGGCTTTCTTAATTGAAGTGCTGATAATTTAAAGTGGCCAACGATGTGGAGCTGGTAAGATCCGAACCGATGTCTTCTGACGAATCAGTCGGCTGCGGGCTGAGTCTGGCCTAATTAGAATTTCGATCTGACTAGGTAGAGCGAGACATAGAAGGCAATATGCCCAATCTCTAATCCTGGAATCTTACTAACCCATCATTCGACCTTCGATCCTTTGATGAACCCTCTCTCCTCCTTTGTCACCTATTCCACCCTGACAGAAACTCCGTCATTTGTGAGCGCAAAGCATGATATGGTATAAATCCCTTACTTAAAAGATCGTAAAATCTTCTACGGTAGCATTCTTTGCCACCATTGATTTAAACATACAGTATACTGTAATACCTGTTCCACCATGTTCAGACGATCGTCTCATCAAGCTTCTCAATCTGGTGGGAAGAAATCTACTTGTCATACGACTGATTCTATCCTTGATACGAAGTCCACTAGGTGAGTATACAGTATCGACATAGATTATTTGCAGTAACGAAGTAATTGACCCCTGTATGCTTCAATTATGATCCATGATTGTTCTCATGCTGCACCGATGTTATAGTCCTGCAAACACCTCAGGAAATGCGTACATGATGAAATTGGAAGTAACCAAATTGACTTCTACTGTCAAACCTCGAATCGCTAAGTTACTTATCCTATTTACCCCAATACTCGACAGATTACAGAGGATGGAACATTTGTACGAAAAGGAGATACATTTAATTGGATCTTTTGGCCTATTGACAGGGAAAAGGACAAAGATAGTAATGCAAGTACAGAAGTCGGTACACCTGATGAGAACGCTTCTTCATCTTCCTCATCTACTCGAGCAGTCCCCACGATCAGGGGAACAGCTACAGATGTGCCTACTTACATTGTGTTACCCGAAGGGTCTCAAGTGAGTTTGAAAGTATGGAAGGAACCTTACAGTTCGGATCACATGACTTTTGAATCTCGCGTTATTCCTCAACCTGAAGATCAAAAGAAAGAGGAGAAACACAAGGAGGTTGAATCGGGATATTTTGGGAGACTCTTTTCTCCTAGATTGGCACCTAGTCAAGTACAAACTCCCTCTATCTCATTCGAAGATCCGGAGACTGAATTGTAGTTGACCAAAATGAAATCAAATCGAATCGAATCGGTACACTTACCCCATTCCTCTCTTCCTTTGACTAGTGTGTGCTGTATGATATATAAGTGTATCACGATGTGCAGTCATGACTTCTTGCAAATCCTTTCATCCGCATTGCATGTCCTCTTTTTTTTTACCTGTTGTCGGCCTTCGAATTTACATGTATATATCATCAAAGTTCTCAACCTCGAGTCGTAATCATTTGAGGAACACTTTCTGATACATACCTTGCTCATTGTTTCATTGATGCTTCATTGAGCTTTATTTCGGACAGATATACGACTAATTAAAACACCATGACTGATACATCGAAGGGATCAACCGATATCAAGTAAGTAAATGTATGTTAGGAGTTGTTCTATCAGCTGACTGACTCTGAGTCGTTTCTTTATACCAGCACCGGAAGTTGGAGCATGTGCTTCAGCGTCACGAAGGGTTGTTCCCTCTCGGAACAAGGATACACAGACAATTTACCTCTCGAGCTAGAAGGCTCGTCAGGTAAGCAAGGTATAGGCTACGATCGATACGAATTGTTCGACGGTATGTTCATCCGGATTGGAGATATAGCCTCTTTCAGATATACCCAAGATGGTCAACCCGATATCGAAGGTATTGTACCAATTATAGAAAGGCTTGAGGAAGCCTCCAGGAGATTTTCAATTGGAGAGAATGAGATCTTGGTCACTATGAAGCCCCATCCATTTGATGTGCAATCGTCTTTGCCTGATTATCAGCCTAAAGGGACTATACTACCTTTCAGCATCGGTGTGAGAGATACCAGGGTGAGTGTCAAGAAGCTTCCAATTTGGTGTTTAGACATGCTGATGCCAGGCTTCTTGATCCTCCCCAGGCTGATGATGAGACGACTGGTACTGAGAATGCAGAAGAGGAAGAAGGTAGTAACTGCACCATCCTCTGATCTATCGATCTGTTGCCACAATCTGTTATCTCCTAGGGAAATGGATGGTTGTATCCTACCCTTGAAATGAGATCTGGTCTATCTCCGATGTGGAGACCCCACAGTAACTCAGTACATGCACGCTAGCAGGTGATAAGACATCTCTATACTATTCGCCATCCCATCTCACCCTCATTCAGTGTTTTCTTTCTCCCGTCATATCATCATATCATCATCCAGAGGATATATTTGAGTACCAATCACTCCAATGTAAAGTGATCATCATCTACCACTTCCTTCTTCATCGCTATATACGTTGTATTCTCTGATTCGTCTGTTGTTTTCACCATCAAACCTGTTTGTATTACCACCTTTTCTCACGATCCTCGCCTTCAGCCCATCATCATCATCGTTGCCAAATCAATTGCTGGTCAACCATACGTAAAGCCACTCTATCACCCTACTTCATTTTATAGCCTTATTGTAACGTTCTCCTCCCAATCTGTGTATCGAGTTATCATATTATCACTGTATCACCTTTTCGATCCTCCATCAATCCCTAGTCTCCTTTTCCATATAATCTAATAGGAGGAACACGCAGACAAGATGACCTCTTCACCAATCAATGCAATCCCAATATCCAGCCCGCAGACACCGACCGCATACTCGCCCAGAGAACGATCAGACACAATCCTTACGACCTCATCGTCCGACTCGTTCCCTCATCTCCAAACACCTCAAACGTCCTCGATCCTAGGTGTACTTAATGGTCACCAAGCCGGATCATACAAACCATCCGCAGTAGTCGAATCAGCTACCGATGCGCTGACAATCAGTCGACATCGTCAAAATAGTTATGGCTTCGGCAGCGCCCTGATCTCGTCTTCACCAGAGACAATACCACAAGATGGGCACATCAACCCTTCATTCGTTGAAGAACATCAATCATTGTTCACGAATGGCACATCTCCCCAGCTCGAACCTTCCATTCAGCTCAGCGACCATTCTCCCAATAATGTTCAACCAATCTCAACGCTATCTCCTACATCGTCCACCAATGTCGATTTGTCGGAACCCGATGCTAGTCGGCTTAGTATCTCAACAGACGGGACCGTCGAACATTCCGATGCCACAACTGCAAGCCGTCGATCCAAATTGAAAGCAGTGGTAAGGAGAAAGCTCGAAAGATCCAAGAGCTCTTTAAGAAGTTTACGCAGATCGAAAGAAGATGATGGAGACTCAACCTTGAGTAGTCCCTCTTCCCTACTTGATGCGAACGGTATCACCCCTTCTTCCAGTATCAATAACACGGTAGCGATAAGACCTAGAAAATCTCGACTCAAATCTCTCTTGACTATATCGCGCGCTCCGTCGTCCACCTCCGTCAGATCGACTCATGTAACCTCTGCGTCCCATAGTCCCACATTCAGTAAACAAGCACAACCTTCCCACCAACTCCCTCATCACATCGGCCATCATGAAATTACAGTCCGAGATTTCGCTCATCCTCCTAGCGCTGTGTTCCCTGCGTCAGCTCGTACTCGACACTTCTCTATCGATGGAGTGGCTCAGCTCGATCAATTCACAACTCCTGCCCAAGCTATCTGCAAATATGTCTCAAATAGCACTGAAGTTCCGACTCATCAGTCAAATATCGCGAATGACTCTTCCTATACCCATCCGGTGCGAATCACCCGAACCCGTGCGACTTCTATGCCCCTCCTCGATACCACCGCAGCTGATCTGATGGGAGACGAGTCGGGGATTGGGATAGAGGAGAAGACCAATTATTTCGATACCGTATTGCCACGAGAACTCAGATTGCTGGTCATGAAAACGCTTGTAGAGGTGTACAAGGCAGAAGGGGGTATCAAAAGATGGAGCGGAGAGACAGGAGGTCGAAGGGAATTGATCAAGCTTAGTAGGGTGAGTGATGCCTATCCCCGAACATTGCTGATCGAGATTTATAGGTATCTAAAAGCTGGCAACAACTCTGCCTCGATGGTCAATTATGGTCATCCCTTGAACTCAGCCCTTACGCCCATGTCCTACACCCGAACACACTCAAGAGAATCCTCTCCTCCTCTCTGCCATTCATCACGATAATGGACCTCAGAGGCTTGAATCGGCTGAAGGGATCGGCTCTTATACCTTCCTTGTCACCATTCGACTGGACACCTAGCCCCCGCTCTGACAGCTTGACCGTATGGCTACCGAACCTTCGGGTATTGGACTTAAGAGGTGCCAACAGATTGAGTCCCTCTGATATTTGCTCGATCATCCTTGGCTCACCAGGTTTGAAATTCATCAACCTCAAAGCTGTCCAAGCTTGTTCTTCAGAAGTGATACGTACCATCGCAAGGTCAACTCGTCAGCTTGAATATCTAGATATATCAAGATGTAAGGATTTGACTTTGGGCGACATTATCTTCCTCGTTAATGCGATGGACGACGTTCAAGCATCTAAATTGAAGGCATTGAGGTTCGGGGGACTGAAATCGTATGGACGACACGCATCGGATCTCTTACCACTCTTAGCGAAAACGTTAATTAGTTTGGAAGTACTGGATGCTCAAGGATGTACGCACTTATTCGACGACGGCTTTGAAAAGTTCGCTCTGGCACATCAAGAAGTCGGTAGAAAGAGCTCGATCACGCATCTTAACTTATCTGGATGTACAGCCTTAAAAGGAGAATTCTTAGTGCATCTAGCTGGATATCTACCTCAATTGAGATTCTTGGAATTGGCAAATTTATCTGAGATGTTCAAGGACAATCATGATGATTCTGAATTAGATTTAGTAAAGTTCCTCAAGACTATTCCTAAGATTGAGAAGATTGATTTAGATCAGACTGGTACGCATGGTGGGATCACCGATAGAGTCCTGGATGTACTTTCGAGGTATAGGTCGGATGAGACGGACGAGACTGTTGGGAAGAATCTGAAAGAGTTGAGAATTGGTGGGAGTAAGGATGTAACTAGTGAGGGGTTGTGTAGGTTGATTAGGAGTTGTGGGAATTTGGGAGTTTTGGAAATTGATGTGAGTGAGAAACACAATTGGCTCGTTCCAAACACTCCAATCCTGGATCGTCCTGTTGAATGTATCGATTAGCATTGCAGAATGGAGTATGTAGCTGACTCGTTCTTGTTTAATCATTTTATAGAACACTCCCGCAGATAACTCTGTCCTACGTACATTCCTAAAATACCATCCCAAAGGGAACATATCAGTCATCGACTGCAGATCCATCACCACCTCTGAACTGGACAAGTTATTGAAGAACACTAGGACGAGAGTAGGATATGAGGGATGGGCTTTTACTCCGTTCGAATACCAAACTAAGGAACTATCCTCGGAGGGAGGGAAAACGACGGTCAAGAGTTTCCAGGGGTGGAGGAATACGACGATACCCCGGGATTGGAGGGAGATAAGAAATGACCTGGATAAGGTACAACATGCAAATGATGAAGGAGTGATTGAGAAAGATAAGGAGAAGGAGAAGAAAGAAAGAAAGAATAGTTGGTGGTCGAGTAGCCCCGTTTCTACATCGTCTGGTGGGACTGCTGTAACGGGAATGATGGATTTGGATGGGGTTTGGGAGGGAGAGGGTGATGGAGAGGGTGGAGGTAGGGGGTGTGTGATCATGTGAGGGGTGTGTCGATTTGATTGAATTGTACGTTGGTGTCATCAGTTCTATCCACTATTTCCATTCCGTTTTGGATCTATCTGTTAGTTGTCATTTGTATCCCATTTGAATTTGTTAATCGAAGAATAAGTATAATCCTTCCGTCACGTCATTCTGGTGTTTATGTCAGATTTCTTCCAGCACCCTCTACTTGACACATCTGTCCAAGACTGTAATAGTCATCTTCGGACTATAGAATATCTGCCCTTTTCTGACCTAGCCGTATATATCCAGATTGAATATTATCATGTTCGTGCTAGGTGTCATGCATCTGAAATAATCTACACATTACAACTCTGGTGACCCATCTTATATCCTAAAAACATCTGTATACCAACATACATCGTGTGATATCGCACCGTACTTGCACTGTATTTCGTCTATCATGTATTACCGTCTAATATTCTAGAAGCTAAATTTAGACCTATCGCCGGACCTATATCAATAAAAATGGAAAATGATAAATCAGTTTTATAGCTTGTCATCTAAACCCGAGATGGAGTGATTCTCACCTTGAGTTGTATTTCCACTGTCTCATCAGTAACACTGTAAGCTCAAAGTCATAACTTACAGCACGAAAAGTAGGACTGGGAAAAGGGGTTCACTTACCCTGAACCAACCCATAAACCATCTATTCCTCCAGGTATCAGGGAAAGATCTTCTATCAGCGGTTGATCATCGGGTGTGGTAGGGGACGACCATTTCGATTGGGAGAGGATGAGTGTACCGTTAGAAGAAGCGAATTTGGGAGAGAGCGATTCGACATATGTGATCAGATTTGATTTATCTTTGTTATTAGAGGATGATGGAGATGACAGGGGACGTGATCTTTTACGAAGATAATAAAATGTTATGTTAATATGTAGAAACGTGTAAATGATAATAAAATACCAAACTCACATATATACTGTACCATCGTCTCTCACTACCACCATCGCTTCCCCTTCCGCTTCATCTTGGCTGATTCTCACCGCACATGGTTTGGGTCTTTCTTTAGGTTTGATCACTAATCCTTTCCATTCCTTCTGCCCAATCTCCTTGGTCATCGTTTGTGTCTTCTCGCCCAATAATGTCTTCAACAACATTGGAGTTTTGATTCCAGTAGAGACGATTATGGTATCTGCTTTGAGATGAACAATCTCCTCTACTCCGTTGATAATTTGGACTATATTTATACCATTTATCCTTCTCCTCGCTTTCCCACACCCACCAACACTGCCTTCATCCCTTTCCTTTGGCTTGCCATTCGATGACGGAGGAAAGAAAGTAAGAGAGGTTGCTCTAGCGATCATCAACGACGCTCCAGGGTGCGTAAGGAATAATCCGCACAAGTGTCTTGTGAAGTCGGATGGTTGACAGATGGCTGTTGGAAGAGATCGATGATGTATAGAGGTGGAAGGTGGGAGGAAGGAGTGTGAGGTCGTAAATGAAGAAGATGAAGATACATCGAGGTTGGCATCCTATATAAATTCATATGGCACGATCCATACCGTCCATATAATCAGTTGTTGGAGATGATACCATTCACGTACTCCTTGAATCAGCCAACTCACATATAAATCTATGGCTTTGTATCCCCATTTCAAATCTCCTCCAAAATCTTTTGCCAAACTTCGATAAAGGTCATACCCAGTCATTGACATTTCTAGTATTCCATTCTTAGCACAATTTGCTCGTTGCGACGATATACCATTCGAGTCCTTTTCGACTCACCATAACCTTCTTCTTTTATCAACAACCCACTTGCATACCCACTACTTCCCGTACCTACGTTCTCCTCTTCTACCAATGTAATCTTACTTTCTGGATGTAAGTCTAGATGTTTCGAGAGGTAGTATGCCGTGGAAACGCCAATCAGACCTGCTCCAATTATGACTATCTCTCTGGCCTGAGGCTGATGCCCGTTCATTTTTACTTCAGGCTTGGTGATCATGCTGGTAAGTCAAGACTGCTGTGAAATCGATTGTGAAAGGATTGACGATTTTGTATGATTGCAACGATGTATCGATGTATTTTGCTTTAGAAATCACTTATATACAGGTGCATGATGACATTTGTATCTTGCATAAAACATACGAGTACCGGTCGAATGATCGACTGCGATGAGTTTGGGCTGTCTCACACTGGTGCAAATGAATGCTTTCGATATAAGCCACCAACCGTACAGATCTGTGTTTTTTGATCATTGATCGATCGCGTCTTGGTTGATGACGTTTGATCGAGCGGGGCACTGGATCAAACAGATCGATCACTCGTTAAAACGGGAAAGGAAGGGTTAGTACCTTTACACGTGGTTATCGCCTCACCCCTTAAATCAGATCCCATAATCATACATGATTGCTCGCATCATGATGAATAACATGGATCTGATCTGCATGATCTCATCGTCTCTGAATGGCCACCACAAGGGGCTCATCTCTGTATCATCTTCTACCATCGAGGGAGAGTTGCACCTCACATGCATCCCCATCTCATCTCATCTCGCTCTTATCATGATGATATCTTGACTGACGGGATAGGAGATGACGTCATATCACATGTCCTCTGCTGAATAAGCAGATAGATGACCCGATACTGGTATATAACAATTGATAAGAATTCATAAGACAAGTGTAAAAACAAGTCAAACAACCTGGACCATTGACCCTCCTCCACCATGTCTTACTCCACCCCCCCATTCAAACCTACGATCCCCCTCGAGCCTTTCACCATCTCAATCCCAGATAAGGATATCGAGGAACTCAAGACTCTGATCAAATTATCGAGATTGCCTAAAGAGACTTATGAGAATATTGATGCTGAGGAGAAAGGTTTTGGAGTCAGTAGGAAGTGGTTAGAGGATACTAGGAAGTATTGGTTGGAGGAGTACGATTGGTATGTTTCATCTCACTTCTTCTCACTCACACCGCCTCAGTAACTAACCAATATCATACGGTCTGGATGGTATTTTTAGGCGAAAGCAAGAATCACGTATAAACGCTCAACCGGCTTTCAAAGCTACGGTCAAGAATTCCGATGGACTAGAATACAAGATCCATTTCGCAGCGTTATTCTCCAAGAGGAAAGATGCTATTCCAATCATACTCAGTCACGGATGGCCTGGAGCGTACATCGAGTTTCTGGGTTTGATGGAGGTTATCAGAGCGAAGTATTCAGAGGATGAACTACCGTGAGTGTCCGTTGACAGGAGATGAGCGATCGATATCGACATATGAATGGGATGACTAATTCTTCCTTTCCTGGCTATCCTATCCAGCTACCACCTCATTTTCCCCTCTACACCGGGATACTTATTCTCCTCGTCGACACCTAACGACCGCGAGTTTGCGATCAAAGATGTCGGGTACCTCTATGACCAAGTCCTACAGGGACTTGGGCTAGGAGATGTATATATCGCACAGGGCGGGGATGTAGGGAGTCACATTACCAATGAATTGGGTAGAAGTCATGAGGGTTGTAAAGGTGAGTGAGGAGGTAGGTCGCATGGCGTGGGAGATGGGATTGTGGATTGTGGGACCATCGATATAATGAAGCTGATCTTCTCCATCCACCCAGCGATCCACCTAAACATGCGAATCATCAAACCGGCACCACCAGGTACTCCCGAACATCCCCAAACGTGGGGTGTACCCGAATTCCTCGAGTGGATGCAAAAATTGGGCTACAACCTCGAACATGCCACTCGTCCATCTACGATCGGGCTCGTACTAGGTTCAAACCCTATCAGTCTGTTATGTTGGATAGGAGAGAAATTCGTCGAATGGTCAGATGAAACTCCAAGTTTGGATACGATATTGACTTTTATAAGTCTTTATTGGTTCACCGATACTTTCCCTAGCTGTATCTTCAGTTATAGATATGTGAGTATTCTTTCACTATATACTTATCTCCTGTTTCCTGTTGAACAAGAAAACAACTAATTCAATTGATCCTCGCTGATTGTTGAACTGTCGAATTTACTTATACGATCATTCAATTTGAAAAACAGGGATTCGGATCTAAAAGAAATGTTCACACAGCCGATAAAGAATATCAACATAAACCAACGGGATATAGTTACTTCCCTAAAGAAATCTCACCCATACCTGTACATTGGGTTAAGACGGCTCATAATTTAGTATGGAGCAGGGAGCATAAAGCGGTGAGTACTGTGTCTTATCACAAATTTGGTCAGACCAAAGGATCCATCACAGTTTGATGCTGATCCGTTCGTCTATAGGGTGGTCATTTTGCAGCTCTAGAAGGTCCAGAAATACTTTTAGACGATGTTGAGGATTTCATCAAGCAGATTTGGCCAGAGGTATCAAAATGATTTCACTCTCGGTACAAGTACCCCGTGTATAGTGATTGGTATTGTAGCTTGCCGTACAAAATTATATATTGTGAAGTAAAGTTGTAAAGTAAGTAAATAAATAATGGAAAACAATAAGTTGGAATGGAAGCGAAATATCTAAATTTGTACATGTCAAGTGAAAAATAAAATGTACAATCGAAAGCTTTGGTACTGGTGTCAATTTCACTTGTAAGCCCTGTAGTGCATATGTGTATTTGTGTATCTATCTATACTTATTGTACAGTATCACTACCTGAGATAAAAAAGCCAAGATGATCCCATAAATCAACTCAAATCCTCCCTGTTTTAATTTCACTTCACTTCATTTATTTGTACAAATAAGTTATGATTACCAGAACTGTGTCAAATCAGGATGTATACCATCTCTCGATCTTAGTAAGACTATATTCGAGCTGGTCGTTGAGAACTAAACCCATACAGTAGAGGAAACGTCAACATCCTCTCCCTCTACTAAGCATGGTAGAATCTACTCACCCCATTCCCAACAAACACTCCTGCTCTTCTGGCAATCTCCATATCAACCGCCACTCCGACTTCCTTATCCTGCCATTCGGGGTATATGTCATACTTCCCTATCCAGACATTATCCCATCCTTCAGATTGTAACCACATCCTAATTTCGTTTATCCAATCATCATCTGCGTCTGTCAGTATATACACTGATCTCAACAAAGGGTGGTTCTTCCTCATTCGTCTCGCACGGGCTATTATGTCGAGAGTCGCAGGTAGACATTTCGCTCTGTATAACCCCATACGGGTCGCTTCTACCATTGAAGAAGGTGGGGGGACGTTTTCGTTCCCTGGGAGTTTGGGAAGTTTATTGAATGAAACGAAGGGGCTGCAATGATCGATAAGTAAATGTATCAATATTCTCATGTGTACAACTATCGATATCTTCACACAATGCACGATATGACAGAAAGGACTGAGAGAGAGAGAGAGAGATAAACTCACGCTGCACGTTCACCTTTCTCATTACATACCTGCTCCCAGTTCTTACTCCTCCTCAGATGCATCGCCAAGATATGTTTCCATACAGTCGTCTTATGCGGTTCGGTGCTCGTCGAATGGCTCACGGCGGATAGATCGTAAGGTGAAGATTCAGGTGCGAGGGAGTGTAAAGCGCGATTTATGATGGCTAGGACAGTGGGAGAGAAGGTAAAGTGCTTCATCACGGGGGATTTCACAAAGGTATCGTACAAGTCCAGCGAAGCGGTCGAGTCGAAGAAGCTAGAACATGAGTCAGTCAACGTAAATAATCATAAAATCGAAGAGAACAGAAAAGCATCGCGGAGTGAATATTGTCGAACAGAGAACGACCACGCCAGTCAAAATTACACTGATATCGGTTTCACACCACACTCACTCATCATCAAATGGTTCACCTGTTATCCTAACACAACTCTGTTCACTCCCTGCTAACAAAACTTGAATCTGATGTATCCTAGATTGACCATCCGCTACCAGTTCCAAATCACCATCGGGGTGGAGATCATTTCGTATATTGTGTAGTTGTTCTTTGTACGACGGACAGACATTTCGGTAGTAATGAGCACTGAACGTTGAATCAGCAAAGATGACAGTATTCTTCCTTGAATGGATATAGGAGGAACATACGGTACAGCTCTAGGCGATTTATATAACCTCTCGAATCCAGATATCACAGTTGATATATATGCTGAAAGAGGTATTCTCGCTGAACGCCATGGCCAGTGGGATACCACGAATGGGAGGTACTAGAGTCACACATAACATCTATAAGCTATAGTCTGCCTCTGTATCAGACGACAAAGAGTCCAGTGCACAGACACTCACCGTATCATCCTCTACGTAAGGTTCAAAAGCCAATGATCTATTTCCCAACACGGCCAAGTGATGTTGTAGTCTACCAACAAGCCGACATACTCGTTAGCTCTTCGCTCTGACCATGTAGCAGGACAAAGACAAAGGCACGTACAATACCCTTTGTAACTGAATAGCGGGCGTTGCGGGCATCAGCTACGGCACTAGCAGATAAGATAGCATGAAACGAAGAGACTCACCTGATGATTGAATCCTAATGATGATCATTGAAAGAAAGTTATCAGATCTAGCTCCTATGCTGTAAGATGATATACTCACCAGTCCCTCTCGGTACATCAAACCTATCTCATCATCAGCCAACATCCAACTTACGCTCAATGAAGCTCCACAACTCACTTGACATATCTTCCATTCTTCCCTTCTCCTACACCTATATCATTTTTGATCTGGGGCAGACTCGCCTCCTGCCTCCACTCGACAGCATAGGAAGGTGGGAAGGGGGGTCGGGGATGGACGGTGAACAACAAAGCTACGAGTAATATGAAAGCTAGCAATTTGAAATGAGGTCGACGTTGAAGACTCGATATCAGTCCGTTACCCCGTAAAGAATCGAGGTAGGCGGTATCGACCGTTATGGGCGGTCCGAGTGGGTTGGGGAATGTGATCCTCATGGTGGGATGGTGATGCGAGGTATGATGAGAAGGGGGAGAATGGGAAGGAACATGAAAAAGTGGATCATGCTTTATTCCAGTATGTTATAGGGAATAAGGAACGTGTCTAATTAGTCGAGAGTGCGTGCACATACCAAATACCGTACCTCAGGAATGGAGTCCCCGTGGCTATTAGCTATTAAGCATCTATCATATAAAATGCATACATTATTGATCATTGTCATAACTCATAATCGTAAACTACATATATCTATTCTAGTGAAACATCAACTAAGCCAACCCACTACTGGTCTGAGGGACCATCTCGCTTCCTACCGCACCATCATTCCAATCTCCATTCGAGTTGCCATACGCAGTGGGTAAAGCGGTGGGTACACCTGTGACCCACTCACCCCATCCTTCGGCAGGTGTAAGCGTAGCGGTAGCAGTCGAGGTGATGGTAGATGCCAAGGTCGGCGTAGCTGTGGCTATAGCGGTGATGGGATCAGTCGGTATGGGGATAGGAAGAGAAGTAGTCAATCTTGATCCGGTCATTTGTCCCCATGTTCTATCAGGTTGAGGGATAACTTGAGATAATGACTCAGTATCGATATCAGTTCCCAATTGAGTAGCGCCGTCCACTGCGGATGGTGTGGATGTGGATGAAGAAAGATAGGGTTTAGGAGGTTCATATCCTTTCATCGATTGAGCCACTAGATCTATAGCATCGGGTTGAGAAGCTAGAGGAAGTACTGAGGGATAAGGACCATTCCATCCATCCGTATCGTTGTCATCTCCGTTATCCTGTTGATTGACACTACCATCATAACTCGTAGAAGAAGATGGGTCACTATATAATCCTACTGTCGAACTTGGTGAAGTGAGTGTGCCAACTAGCTGTCCGAGTGGATTGATGATATACATCTTTCCCTCTATTTCGATTGTTCTCAGACCGTTTAAGACTGGTGCCGTGGCAGGGGACGTTCCAGTAGTGGTAGATACATCAGAAGCAAGTTTGAGGATTTGTCCAGTGGATAACAGATAGGTATTAGATCCGAGCGATTGAACGATATTGCCTAGTGTCGAGCCAGCGGCTGTACCACTAACATCCTGAGAGAGGTCATTGACCACACCTGTGGGATTGCTAGTATCTAATGATCCGACTAATCCATTGATGGGTTGAGCAACTCCCGATAGTGGTCCATTGGAAGTCAACCCTTGTACCGTGGACGTAAGATCTTGTACAGGTAGACCTTTGGTGAATCCTCCAACTGTCGACGTAACTCTTTGAAAAGGTAATCCAGCAGTCAACCCATTGATTGTACCAGTCAGACCTTGTAATGGAAGTCCACCGGTAAGACTTCCAACCGTATCGGTGAGACCTTGAATAGGAAGACCATTGGTCAACCCGTTGACTGTCCCAGTTATACCTTGAAGAGGAAGTCCGTTTGTCAGACCGCCGACTGCACCAGTGATACCTTGAAGTGGCGAAACAGAAGTCAATCCTCCTACTAATCCCTGTATGGGTGATCCATTAGTCAAACCCCCAATGATCCCCGTCAATCCTTGTAATGGCAATCTATTTGTCAATCCACCAAGTGTATCGGTCAATCCTTGAAGAGGTAAACCATTCGTCAAGCCGCCTACAGTTCCCGTAAGACCTTGAATGGGATTACCACCACCACCACCTAATACACCACCTACTAAGGGTAATCCACCGAGTAATCCTGTAGCTTGACCAGTCACTCCCCCTGGGGTATTACCAGATTGACCGAAGGCTTGTATAGTCACACTTTGAGGTAAGCCGGTGATGTCCCCTCCGGATTTAGCAGCTTGGGGAACCATAGGTACGGAAGTGGGGATGGGTAGATCGGCGTTGGATGGGATAAGGGGATTGGAAGGCGAGGGGATGGAGGGGAGTTGTCTCTTATCTAAATGTAGCGTATAACATAATTAGCATCCGTCGATCCTCGTATATATCCTACAAAACTTCAGGTAGACCTGTGCAGTATCCTCAATTTTTTTTTATTTGATACGCCAGTTGAAAAAGTCAATATCTCACTCACTTGGTCTTCCCATCCCTCCAATACCTATCAACCCCCCTGCACCTCTTCCACCAAGATTGACGTCCAATCCCAGTCCACCATTCGTATCCACGGCCCGATTGGTATTTCGATAATTGGCTAAATCGACGTTCAAACCCAATGTATTCACCCCTATACCAAGTAAAGGCGAAGCGTCCCCTCCACCACCAGGTCTAGGCGAATCTTTATATTCATCTGTACCAGAGTTGGGATTAGGTGATCTGAGTTGGGAGTTTGTTCCGACGTCCAACCCAGCATTACCGTTGAAGTTGGAGTTAGGGACTGGAGGAAGGGGCGCACCGAACGTTGCTGTTGAGGAGAGGGCGAGGGAAGTAAGGAGGATTGGGGTGGTAGAGAATTTCATGATGCCTTGTTGTTCGTTGCGAGATTGGAAGAAAATATGCTAAAAGTCGAGATACAATTAAGATTTGAAGAAGAGTATTATAAAGCTATTAATTATAGTATATGAATATGTTCTAAGTGATTATAGTTCTCGACCAGCGAGATTGAAGTAAATCGTAAAATTGGTATTATAAAATGAAGGCTGAAGGTGAAGCAAGCTTGAAGAAAAGAAAAGAAAGAGGAACCAATCACGATGATCCTTATAAACTGGTGCTTTTATATCATTTTCTCACAGTACAGTACTGCTTCACTCTGATCAGATACCGATATGACTGGGAGATCTGATTGGCGAGATATCGTTAGGTCATTCTGGGTAACAGTCAGACAGGTATATCGGGGAAATTACAATTCGGACTAAACAGATGATTCCAACTAGTCTTCGTCAATGATTTCCATCTCAGCGATAAGACTTTCTTTCTTAGATAAGATCATCAGTGATTCAACGTGGCTGAAATCCTTTAGTCAGGTTCATACCGTACATCAAGGATCGTTACCTGTGAAATGTTAGTACTGGAAATTGATACCATATACATCATCTTCATAACCCATCCATTCCAAATGTCACGGCGTGAAGGCTTGGATCGACAGTGTTCAGACGCACTACTCGCAACTCGAATGGTTATCCTTCATATCCTTGATCCTGAACCTACTCCTCCTCTTCGGCAATTTCCAACAACTTCCATCCGTCTCCTTCCTCTCTCACTACACCCTTTTCCTTCCACCACCCCAACCCATCTTTGATCAACTTCTCGATAATCTGCAATTTTTCCTTGATTTCTCCTACAGTCAATATATCTCGGGCTTCAAATAATTCAATGATGGAAGCTTGGATGGGGTTCGCTTCCACTTCGACCACTCGATCTTCCAGCTCGATGGACATATGCACCGTACCGAGAGATTGGAGGAATCGAAGGTGTTTGTCGGGTTTGAAATGATGGAAAGCAGATTCATATTCTTGTTGTGCTCTGGAAAGAAGTCAAACGACAATGGTGTCAGCATTAGACCTTCCACGACTTTACGACGATCGAAGTACTATCTGTTTATAGAGAGATGAAAGAAGAAGCGGAATGACTCAAACGATGAGGAGTTTTCCACAAAAGAGGGTATCACATATATACAGTTCGACTCACCTGAACAATTTTGGTGGAAGACATAAAGAAGTTCCAGGTACATTCGGCCAGAACATCTTGGATATGACCAAAGGATGAACAGTTGACTAAGCAATATACAATCATATGAGCTATGTGATCTACTTTTGGGACCAAAAAGACAAACAGTTAGCTCACCTGAATATCACCTTGAACATGATCATCTATCCTCTTCGAATCCGCCATATCTTTCAACATGACATCGCAGATCTGTAGAGCTTGTTCACCGAATCGCAATTTCAATAATTCGATAATTCGAATCTACCCCATTTCTGCCATTAGCATATTACAATACCATTTAAGGACATTTGCTCACCTCTTTCACCGCATCGTAATCTCTCACAGCTAATAATCTGGTCGCCAACAATACTTGGAGTTCTTTGACGATCACCTCCCGAGTTTGATAGATACTAACGAGTGTCGAGACTATATCACCTGCTTTACCTGATCTGAATTCTGTTGTTATCAAGAGATAAATCAGCATACACAGTTCCCGTCCATGAACTGCGCCTCGCCTCGGGCAGGATCCGGCCTTCCTTCAACGGATGACGGTATCTAGACCAAGATCCGCAGGGAAGAACGGCTAACCCACCTGGAGCAGCATCAACAGGTTCAGGATCCCATTTAGGATCTGACCAATCTTCAATCTCCATCCCATCTTCAGCACCATCCCTTATCAATCCCGCATTCTCATTTTCGTCGCCCAGCTCTTCACCTTCCACCAAGGCACTGACAATACATTTGGTCGTATCTGATCGTTCTCTTAGATGTTTTCGGATGGGAGTAGCCACTTTATGTAACAATACGCCTTGTGGATCTAATATCCTTAACGATCGGATAGTGGATATGTATATTGATAATACTAGTTTGGTCTCTGCTCCAGGATGTAAAAGACGTTTCAAGTTGCTATATATATATACAAGTGATTGATCTGTCAGCTTTATTCGTTTCACGTCAAATTTGCTCATAAGCTGGATAGGATGATACGTACGCCGCGTTGAGCTTATTGACTAATTCGAGTCGTTGGTCAACTTTGAACAAGCATTCCTATTTATTAGAATGTAAGCTTGAGGATGGATGAGAGTTAGGTAGCTGATACCATACCTTGAGATCTTCTAAGGCAGCCATGGAGTCAGGGAAATCAACAATTATATCGAACAGTTCATCGGTCCTGAAAATCAAGAAATCAGCTGCTGCCAGTGAAAACCTTGACACACGTAGCTCACCTGATATCGAAGAAGCATTTGCAAAGATAGTAATCAAATCTCGAGAACATCGGTCTGAGAGCAGCTTGTGCGGATTCGTTCCCTGCGATTTGGCATATAGATATCAGCACACTTCAAACTTGGGTTGACAATACATCACATCCTCAAAAAATTCGATTTTCCCCTTGTGTCATCCTCCAAGATTGTCCCATCTGATCATCCTATGCCATCGGGACGAAAAGACGCCTTACTCACCCTCGAACATCCCGCTCAACCAATTAGCAACACCATCTCCAACTCTCTGTCTGGCCCTGGTTAATCGTCTGGTATCCCAACCCTTTTCTGCCTCTTCCCTTGCGATCTTCTCAATTTCCTTATAAGCCACTTTGCTCAGTGTACCGGAATACCTAGGGAATATACCCAATCTGGATAGATGGGGCGATGGTGGTGGGACTTTGTGGTAGTTTACTGGAACGCTTTGGAATAACTGAGGCATAGATGGGGGATCAAGTAAATGGGAGGGAAGGGATGCGAGTGACTCGGATAAGAATGATAAGAGGTATTTTGGAAATAATGGAGATAGGGTGGAATGGAGGAGGGAATGGAATACCTGGGTGAATGTGCCTATAAGTTTTGGGCTGTAGATGGAAAAAGAAAGTAAATGGACATCAGCTAGAGTTCTTAGATATGACACAGTGTCATGGATATGGATTGATTAT
This sequence comes from Kwoniella mangroviensis CBS 8507, assembly GCF_000507465.2. Classification (NCBI taxonomy): domain Eukaryota; kingdom Fungi; phylum Basidiomycota; class Tremellomycetes; order Tremellales; family Cryptococcaceae; genus Kwoniella; species Kwoniella mangrovensis. The sequence continues at coordinate 566,901 of NW_027062534.1, read as the reverse complement.
TTGAAGGGAACAAATCTTAACCTACTCACTCGTGGAAAGCCCTCAATGGTACGCCCCAAGCTCTCTGCCAGACTGCCAACCTCTCCAGCATCTCAATCATCACTGGTCCAACTTGTTCGTCCTCTTCCTCAACTAAGGTCAGATGATCGATGTACCTTTGAACATCACGTATGATAAGATAAAACCGTGTTTCGACAGCGTCTAATGACATGATAGCCCAGCGTAAGCTTGATTGCTATTGGATCTTTCTACAGAAACGAAAGCATTAAACAGCTCACCCAGAAATTCAGAATATAACGATGAACCTCTACCATCCCTCAACGCAATTTGGAAAGCTGTCGTCACATCTGGAGTTTCGACTAGCACCGATTATCAGCTTCTTCCGTTGAGTTGGTCGTTCTGATCAGAACTTACTTGGCTTTACTGCTGATCTTGAAGATGTCACATCCCTCGGATAGAGGTAATCCCCAGCGACTCTCAACGCCTACGACGAGTGAGAAGTGTCAAATCGAATCATTTAGTATGACAATGTGAGACACAACATACATGAGCTAGCTGTTCATACTGCCTTTCACCTTGGGCAGATGTCGATGGGAGGTTCCAGTCGTTGAGGGCTGCTACTAGGGCCATGCTTATTCAGCTTTGAGTGTCGAAGACATTGACATTGTTGTTGCGAATTCTTAATCTGACTGATCAACGTAACATCAAACGCGCAACAATGAACAGACAAGTGGAGATCCCCGCCTTTCATCACTGGCCATGTGGCCAAGTGCCACAATCACCAAGTGCTTGACCTCAAACACCGATCACCTTTTAGCTGCACCTAGTGAAAAACGAGGTCTGAGCTGCAACCAAAAAGGACACAGCCCCTTACGCCGATGACGTTGTAGAATCGGCACTTGTTTATATCGTTTATTTTATCTGCAGATGTCTTCCTCTCGGGTATCAGCTATTGACCAGATACCAAACAGCTCAACTGCGAGTACGGGACGGATAAAAGATGGTTATGCATGTGATTATGGGTTGTAACTGCAGTTTCTCCGAATAGTTTTCACCTTCTGACCAAGCACAGCATATATATGTATTGGATGTTTGGTATTTGAGCCGCAGTCTTTTGTAATGCTCATTAGGAATGTGTTATAATGCCATCATGCAAGTGGACCAGCTCAGGCGGGAATGGATTTGTATTGAGTGTATCAACTGTAGTTCAGGGTCATGATATGTGGTAATGGTCTGTTTTATCCTTTGTAATTCCCCTTCCCTTTCCTTTTTCACCTGTAGCAGAGCAAATGCACGCGTATTTACCTAACAAACAACCACACCACACTACCAACCATACACCATACCACCATACACCACACACCAACACCAACCAACTTTTCATTCATTCTCCAACTTCCTTTACAGACTCAACCTTCATTCCACTCTTTCTTCTTTCATATATTTCATTCGTACTCACTAGGCTCTCTTTACGTCCCGACGACTCACAGACAGACACGTCTCGATCATCACCCATACCATAGTGGTGATACCACGTTAGGGACGATCAAATAAAGACGGGAAAGAAAAGAAAGAATATCAAAGGAACGGCAAAAAGATAGATCGTTCATATATCTCTCCATATATCTCCATCTTAACGACATAGGACAATTCATCGACAGACAGATCGTTTCAGAGAGAAGCCGCGAGAAGGTAGTCAAGGCGTAGTGTAGTCAAGTAGCGCTTCTGTTCTTTTTTCCCCAAATTTGTAGGTGAGTGAACGATAACCCAAATCAATCGATAGACATCCTATAATCCCACATAAAGGCTTAGTCCTCTTGGCGGTCCAAGCTATCTTGCACCTCGTCTAAGATATCTCATTCATCTTCATTCTATACTCTTTTCACCTTTATTATACTATCATCAGCATCGCAGGACGTAGCTTTTGATTAAATCGTGTCCAACCCGCACCGCCCCTGTATATCAACATCTACAAACAGCTACCCGCTCACTCAACGTCATTCTTTTTAGCTTTCATCAATCATGTCATACCCTAACGCACCTCCTGGTCCCAAACATCAACCGTCTTCTTATTCCTCTGGGTCATCTGATCCCTTCAACACTCAGCAATTACCATACGACAATGCCCATCACGCAGGGGGTTACACTCATCCGGATGCTGTCAATATCCCAGGTGCGGGTGTAGCTCCTCCAGGTCAAGGCGGCCAGTATGCACCTGTCTTCGATACCGAAGCGGAGATGAGAGGTAGAATGGAAGGTGGTGGTAGAGCTGTGGAGACATGGGCGAGTGACAGTGGATACAGTGGAAATGGTGGGTGATCGCGTCGACACATACACATATACACAGCATGGACTAATCACTTTTGGACAGATGGTTACTACAACTCATCAGAATACCACGGTCAACAAGGCTACGTCCCATCCAGGGCTTCCACGCCTACTTTCACAGAGGGTAGTAGAGATGGTCATCGACCCAGGGAACCTTATGTGAATATCCACAATTCCTACATTATGTGGTACTCCCGCTGATATATCATTTAGCCCGCTTGGACCCAAGAGGCAAACATCCCATTATCCAAAGAAGAGATCGAAGATGTGTTGATCGACTTGGCCAACAAATTCGGTTTCCAGAAAGACTCTTCACGAAACGTTTACGACTTCTTGATGATCCAGTTAGATTCCCGAGCATCCAGAATGTCACCTAACCAAGCTCTTCTCACTTTACATGCCGATTACATCGGTGGTGAACATGCCAATTACAGGAAATGGTACTTCGCCTCTCAACTTGATTTGGACGATGCTATCGGTGCGGTGCAAAATCCAGGTTTATCCAGAGTCAGATCGGTAGCTAGACGAGGCAAAGGTCCAAAGGGGAAACAAGCACCTGCTACCGCCCAGGAAAAATCCCTCGATTCAGCTACCAACAGATGGAGAACGGCTATGAACAACATGTCTCAGTATGACCGACTCCGTCAAGTCGCTTTGTACTTGCTATGTTGGGGTGAGGCCGCTCAGGTCAGGTTCATGCCTGAATGTCTATGTTTCATTTTCAAATGCGCGGACGATTATTACCGATCACCCGAATGTCAAAACAGAGTTGAAGCTGTCCCAGAAGGATTATATCTACGAGCTGTCGTCAAGCCTATCTACAAATTCCTGCGAGATCAAGGATACGAAGTGGTAGATGGAAGATTCTTGAAAAGGGAGAATGATCACGATAAGACTATTGGTTACGACGATGTCAACCAATTGTTCTGGTACCCTGAGGGTGTCAGCAGGATTGTCTTGAATGATAAGGTGAGCTGAGTGATTCGCATTTCCGTTCAATAGCTAACACCCATGCGTAGACCCGTCTCGTCGATATCCCTCCTGCTCAAAGATTCATGAAATTCGACAGGATCGATTGGAATAAGGTATTCTTCAAGACTTATCTCGAAAAACGATCCTTCTTCCATTTACTCGTCAACTTCAACCGTATCTGGGTTCTGCACATCTCCGTCTTCTGGTTTTACACTGCTTATAACGCTCCGTCCATCTACGCTCAAAAAGGTTCAACGAAAGCCACCACTCCCATGGCATGGTCCGTCACTGCGTTGGGTGGTGCTGTCGCTTCGATCATCATGATAGCCGCTACCCTCGCTGAATTCTCTTACATCCCTACGACTTGGAACAACACTTCTCACTTGACTCGACGATTGATATTCCTTCTCATCATCCTTGGTATCACTGGAGCTCCAACCATCTATATCGCCTTCTGGAATCAAACAGGTCAAGTGTCATTGATTCTCGGTATCGTTCAGTTCTTTGTGTCAGTCGTCGCTACCGCTGCATTCGCTACCCTACCTTCTGGTCGAATGTTTGGTGATCGAGTAGCTGGTAAATCAAGGAAATACTTAGCCAATCAAACATTCACCGCGTCGTACCCCAAGCTACCAAGGAACAACCGATTCGCATCGTTCTTGCTCTGGTTCCTCATTTTCGGTTGTAAATTCGCTGAATCATACTTCTTCCTGACCTTGTCCTTCCGAGATCCCATCAAGGTAATGGTCGGAATGAAAGTGCAAAACTGTCACGACAAATATCTCGGAACTGGATTATGTACGAACCAACCTGCCTTCGCGTTGACGGTCATGTTCGTCATGGACTTGACTCTGTTCTTCTTGGATACCTTCCTTTGGTACGTTATCTGGAACACCGTCTTCTCCATTGCAAGAAGTTTCGCAATTGGTATGTCCATCTGGACACCATGGGCCGATATCTTTGCTAGATTGCCAAAGAGGATTTACGCAAAGATCTTGGCTACTGCTGATATGGAAGTGAAGTATAAGCCAAAGGTGAGTTGTATATGTGTTGGTGAGGGTCATAGCTAACTTGCTATATCAGGTACTCGTATCCCAAGTCTGGAACGCCGTCATCATCTCCATGTATCGAGAACATCTCTTGTCCATCGAACACGTCCAGAAGTTGCTATACCACCAAGTCCAATCCGATCAACCTGGCAAACGAACTCTCCGGGCTCCAGCATTCTTCATCTCGCAAGGTGATAAAGGTGTAAAGACCGAGTTCTTCCCCAAAGGATCCGAAGCCGAACGACGAATCTCTTTCTTCGCTCAGTCACTTACCACTGCTATCCCTGAACCAATCCCAGTTGAGGCTATGCCAACATTTACCGTTCTTGTACCTCACTACTCTGAGAAGATCTTGTTATCACTTAGGGAAATTATCAGAGAGGAGGATCAGAATACTCGAGTCACCTTGTTAGAATACCTCAAACAACTCCATCCCATCGAATGGGACAACTTCGTCAGAGATACCAAGATCTTGGCTGAAGAATCCAATATGTTCAACGGTGGTAACCCCTTCGGTAACGACGAGAAGGCTGAAGCGAAGAAGGCCGATGATATCCCATTCTACACTATCGGTTTCAAGTCTGCTGCCCCTGAGTACACCCTACGAACCCGAATTTGGGCTTCGCTTCGTGCTCAAACTCTTTACCGAACTGTTTCTGGTTTCATGAATTACTCCAAAGCTATCAAGTTGCTCTACCGAGTCGAGAATCCTGAAGTTGTGCAATTGTTCGGAGGTAACACTGATCAACTTGAACGAGAACTCGAACGAATGGCCCGAAGAAAGTTTAAATTTGTCGTATCCATGCAAAGATATTCGAAATTCAACAAAGAAGAACACGAAAATGCCGAATTCCTGCTCCGAGCTTACCCTGATTTACAAATTGCTTACCTAGATGAAGAACCACCTAGAAAGGATGGCGGCGAATCGAGGATCTTCTCTGCTTTGGTGGACGGACACTCTGAGATTCTGCCAAACGGTAGAAGAAGACCCAAGTTTAGGATTGAATTGCCCGGTAACCCTATCTTAGGTGACGGTAAATCGGATAACCAGAATCACGCCATCGTCTTCTACCGAGGTGAATACTTGCAACTTATCGATGCGAACCAGGATAACTATTTGGAAGAATGTCTCAAGATCAGAAACGTTCTAGGTGAATTTGAGGAGTTCAGAGTGTCCAACCAATCTCCTTATGCCCAAAATGGTCATCAGCAATTCGAGAAATTCCCTGTTGCGATTTTAGGAGCCAGAGAATATATCTTCTCTGAAAACATTGGTATTTTAGGTGATATCGCTGCCGGTAAAGAACAGACATTCGGTACTCTCGCTGCAAGGTCATTGTCATACATCGGAGGTAAATTGCATTATGGACATCCCGATTTCCTCAACGCGATCTACATGAATACTCGAGGTGGTGTTTCAAAGGCTCAAAAGGGATTACACTTGAACGAGGATATCTACGCTGGTATGATGGCTTTCGGACGAGGTGGTAGGATCAAGCATTCAGAGTACTACCAATGTGGTAAAGGAAGAGATTTAGGTTTCGGTACTATTTTGAATTTCCAAACTAAGATCGGTACTGGTATGGGTGAACAGATGCTTTCGAGAGAATATTATTATTTGGGTACCCAATTGCCAATCGATAGATTCTTGACTTTCTACTACGGTCATCCAGGTTTCCACATCAACAACATCGTGAGTTCCCCGTTTTCTGATACAAGACCAATACTGACTTTTGATTGATTGCAGCTCGTCATGTGTTCCGTTCAAGTGTTCATGCTGGCCCTCGTCTTCCTCGGTACCTTGAACAAGCAATTGGTTGTCTGTAAATACAGTGCTGCCGGTGATATTTTACCTGGTCAAAGTGGTTGTTACAACCTCCAACCTGTGTTCAGATGGATCAAACGATGTATCATCTCGATTTTCATCGTGTTCTGGGTCGCTTTCATCCCTCTTTTCGTGCAGGGTGAGTAAATCTGCTTCTATGCAAACGAGAGTCTCGAGTTGATAACGTATATAGAACTTACCGAACGAGGTGCTGGTCGAGCTATCTTACGTCTATGCAAGCATTTCTTGTCCCTCTCACCGGTATTCGAAGTGTTCTCTACTCAGATCTACATGCACTCGATCCTGAATAACTTGACTTTCGGTGGTGCAAGATATATTGCCACTGGTCGAGGTTTCGCTACTACGCGTATATCTTTCAGTATCTTATAGTGAGTTGACGTGTTGTGACCAGGCAAGCTTATGCTGACGATTCATTCAGCTCTCGATTCGCTGGTCCTTCGATCTACCTTGGTCTTCGAACATTGGTATTGTTGCTATACATCACCTTGTCTGTATTCGTACCTCACCTGATCTACTTCTGGATCACCGTCGTTGGTCTTTGTGTCGCTCCATTTTTGTTCAACCCGCATCAATTCTCCTATTCTGACTTTATCATCGATTACCGAGAATTCCTTCGATGGATGTCTAGAGGTAACTCCCGAACACACGCCAACTCATGGGTCGGATACTGCCGATTGTCAAGAACTCGAATTACCGGTTTCAAGAGGAAAAGACTTGGTCTGCCATCCGAGAAACTCTCCTCAGATACACCCAGAGCACCTTGGAAGGCTATTGTCGTTGGTGAAATCATCGGTCCGATCTGCGTCGCCATCCTCTTCGTCATCTGTTACCTTTTCGTCAAGTCATTCACTGTCGATGGTAGAACTCAACCTGGTTTATTGCGGATCGCCATCATCGCTCTAGGACCGATCGTATGGAACATGGCCTTCTTGATTACCTTGTTCTTGATCTCAGTCTTCCTCGGACCATGCTTGAACTCCTACACCAACCAATTCGGTGCTACCATGGCTGCCATCGCTCACTTCGGTGCTGTTGTCGGTATGGTCGCGTTCTTTGAGTTCTTGTGGTTCTTAGAATTATGGGATGCCTCGCATGCCGTATTGGGTATCATCGCTGTGATCTCAGTGCAAAGGTGTATCTTCAAGATCCTCATTGCCGTCTTCCTCTCAAGAGAATTCAAGCACGATGAAACCAACAGAGCATGGTGGACTGGTGTTTGGTTCAACAGAGGCTTAGGTTCGCACGCTCTATCTCAACCTGCAAGAGAATTTGTGGTCAAGACGATTGAAATGGGATTATATTCTGCCGATTTCATTGCTTGTCACTTGCTGTTGTTCCTCTTAACTCCACCAATGTTGATACCATACTTCGATCGATTACACGCTACGATGTTGTTCTGGTTGGCTCCTTCGCAACAAATCAGACCTCCTATTTACAGTTTCAGACAAAGGAGTCAGAGAAGAAAGATTGTGTTCACTTGTGAGTAACGATGTCCTGTCAACTTTCACATACGGCATATATGCTCACATCAACGATGATATAGACTCAATCGTATATGTCCTCATCCAGGCCATCTTCGTGGCTCTGATAGTACTTCCTCTGCTGTTCAAAGGTGTCATCGGTCTCACACCGAGCGACGTACCATTCGGTGCTGTCATCTAACCGATTTAACATCAACCAACAATCCCGACAATCCCTCACGAATCCTACCTACGAATCATTTCTAAAGAACCATCGCATAGCATGAACATGCACACGAATTATGTCAATTCCATTCTCTATACAGCATACGTCGGATGAAGAAAACCATAACAAAAAACGAATCAAAAATAATCTCATTCTCATGGACAATTCAAAATATGACGATAAGACTCTTTCATTGTTTTTATCTACCGATCTTTCTGACGATTGGTCACTTGCTTTATTTCCTGATACGAATTATCCATTTATATATATATATACCCCTTTCTTTCTTTGACTTCTTGATCTAGATGAGAAAGATGAAATTAGCGAATAACCATTAGTTGATGTTTGGTGACTTATCGTGTCGTGATGAATCTCTTTTCTCTCTCAATTGTTGCTGCTACCGAACAAGTGGATACAGTAGTACTGTACCTATACTTGGAGTTTCATAATTCCCTCTTGCTCTTAGCATTGCGTCACGCGTATTAACGTAAATGACGTTAAACCGTTACTGAAGTACTTCACCACGCGTATTCTTTTTGCGTTTCCGCTCATCTCGTCGATCTTTGTCTTACTTTTTGAGTGGGATCCTGAATTCGAAAGGGATTATCAGATGTTGAATCGATAAGGATACAAGACTATATCTGTTGCTGAAAAGATGAATGAAGGTATATGTCAAATTGATCAGTCTCATTCTATCAAACCTTCTCTTCTCGTTCTGACTGAACTTGTTTTCAGATTTCTCTGGCCTCTCCACTGGGTTTGGGAGGACTTAATTCTCTCTGAGCGATAGATTGTAGATCGGTGACTAATCACCTTTCTTCATGCGACGATGTTGTCTTCCGCTTTACTCTCATTGGCGGTGTTGGTGCTGTCAACGAATCATGTGAATGCATGGACAGATCCGTAAGTTGTCCATCCGAATCCGAACGTATGATTGATTTGAGATCAAGACTGATATCGCGCTGGTACCGTTGCAGCTTCTTCGTCATTCAACATGGACCAGACATCATAACCAGTCGTATTGATCCTGTCATTTCCCCTGGAGGAATATCTTCGCACGGTGAGTACTTCTCTGAGTTACGACTCGATAGGGCTGAACTTGTAATGGGGTGGTACAACTCAGTTCATTCAATTGTGGGATCTTCGTCTTTCAAACCCACCTACACATACGAAAATTCGATAGCGGGGAAGTAAGTTGGTTCACACTAGAACGAAATTGAATTAGCTGATTTGCGTGATCTCACTCAGATGCACCACCGCGAATATAGCCATCGATCATTCGAATTATTGGATACCTCAATTATACAGGAAAAGGGATGATGGCAAGTTTGATCTGGTCAAGATGAATAGGGCTAACACTTATTACCTCGTGAGCGATTCAATTTTTAACCATCGCATCTCGGGTATCATTGTAGCTGACTTATTGTGAGCGATCAGATGAGGCGGTATGTTGCTTTACTTACTCCTATACGACGCCTGCTGATTTAGCCCAAAGTGGAAGTCAAAACGAACAGGTATACGATTTCCCACTTGGATTCCGAATGGTAGCTGGTAATCCTTCGAGAACAACTTATAACGCTTCGAATTACGCCGACAAAGCCATTTCATATGTTTGTCTGGGAGTAAACGGTGCGCCGGAAACTGGCGAATTTCCTAAACAAAGTTGTCCAAATGACCTGTAGGTTGTTGACTCCTCCCCAAGAATTACCACACGGTACAGTATATTGACACAATTTTTGCTTCGTTTGTAGTCGAGCTCAAGTATTCTTTCCTAATTGCTGGGACGGAGTGAACAACTGGTTACCTAATTCCGCTCATGTTCACTACCCCTTATCTCAAGGATACAATTCGGGTGGACCCTGTCCTGCTAGTCATCCGAAGAGGATCTTAAGTGTATTCTACGAATTCCATTTCACCGATCGATTCACTTACAAGGACGGAGCGAGAGTGTGGGCCACGGGAGATGATGTCGGTTACTCCTTACATGGGGACTTTACGATGGGTTGGCCCAAAGGCTTCTTACCTAAGGTATTTCCTTACGGGGAGACCTGTGCGGTAGATTTCTCGTTGGAGAATTGTCCGCCCCTGAAACCGCTTATGACTACGAATGGGTCAGCTTGTAGACCTGATGAAGGGTTCCAGATTGTGAATGAGGTGGGTCCGACTTTTACAAATCATTACAATGGATGGGAATATGCGTGCGGGAATCAATCGTATTGATCACGACATGTTCTTTCTCGATAGGATATTGGTACCAATAACCCAATTGCGAAGTTACCAGGAAATAACCCAGTATGGGGCAGAAGTGGAGCCAAGAAACCTGATCCAAACTGGAAAGAGACTGCTACGTTCACCACTTCCACCATACCAAGTGAGTATCCCTCCTTATATTTCGCAATATATATATCTGAAAATATGGTACCTTTCTAGTACCCGCCGGATGGACCAAGCTTGGCTGTCTAGCTGAACCTAAAGGTTCAAGAGCGTTGACGGGAGCATCGATGACTGATCAGTCGATGACACCTACGAAGTGTATAAATTTCTGTTCATCTAAGGGATTCAGTCTGGCAGGTGTCGAATGGTCAGTAGGTGAGTACTGTAGACCTCGCGATATGTCTTATCTCCAGAATGAAACATGACTGACGCTTATTCGATGTGCCAGAATGCTACTGCGGCAACACGACTACCAAGACTACTTTGTCAGCAATCAACTACAATCTTGCATGTAACATGCCATGTAATGGATTAGATTACTCGGCAGGGTATTGTGGTGGTTCCTCGTTATTGACGATATATCAGAAATCAGGAAATTCAGTGTCCAAAGCTGCCACTTCATCGTCTTCAACGTTCAAAGCTAGCTCGACATCTAAAGCCAGCTCGACGTCCAAAGCTACTTCGACAGCGGCAAAAGCCACCAGTACTGCTAGAACCTCTTCAGCTATCTCTAAAGCACCGACATCATCTGCGAAAAGCACTATACAGGCCAAGAGCACCTCTTCTACGGCGAAGAACAGCTCAGCGACCTCGACTTCTACAGCCAAATTAGCAGGCCACAAAAGGAGGGAAGTGCATTGAGGAGGAAGTTCAAGAAGTAATGTCTGGGCTGCGGATCGGTCAATATGTCAGATACTTGTAGATGATGCATGCATATCTTCATTTGTGCTTATCCATCGAGTTTGTACCATCGACGGAGAATCCGATCGCGTTCGGAGAATATGTCACGCTCTCGTTACAAGGGGGGTCATCCAATCTTTTTGAGCCCCGTTTCATATCTTCACTTTTTGCATAAATTGCTTTTGTATGATACACACTGTTCGTTCTGACATGATACAGAGTCCCGCTATGTGCTATACGTCCATCGGTGCCTTGCCCGGACCAGAACATCGACATACGCATCATCCTGATTGAAAGGGACGTAGATGTATGTTGTAGGCTATCTCAAACCTACGCTAGGGCCTTTTTCGCTCACCGATTGAGGTTTCATCTCATCTCCGTTCATTCTCATATATCTGAGTCTATGCATAAGGTAGAGAAGACCGAAGATATGTTCAAGTATATCTTGGATACGGATGATCATATACATATAAAGGGACACTCATCAATCCCTTTGTTTCCTCCGTTTCTTTCTTCCCTTCCCTTCAATCCGTTATTCTGGTTCGTATATAAAGGTTGCTTGCATATATGCTTGAGGCATTTTGACCTGCTTTCTTCCATCTTGTTTATCATATACTACCACTACTCACCCAGTCATTCTTTCACTCTTACATAATTCACGCTCTTTATTTTTATACAAACGTCCTATAAACTCCTCACTTGAAAATGCTTGGTCTCTCCACCCTATACGGTGTAGCTGCTTTGTTAGCAGGTGTATCTGCCGGCGATCCGTGAGTAAAGATCTGCCGCTTACCTACAGGTGCTAAAGTATCCTATAGATTCTTCATCGTTCAACATGGTACTGCTACTTTCACCACTCGAGTAGATCCAATCATCAACCCCAGGACCATTTCTACCCATGGTAAGTTAGTGTGGATTGAAGACAGGCCAATCCTGATCGTGTTGCATGTTACAGTACACCACGTGGTAGGATCATCATCATTCAAGAATGAGCATACGTACGAGAACAATCGTGATGGAAAGTGAGTACATCGTCATGAGGTCAAGGATACTTGCCGATCGTCACTCAGATGTACCACCGCTAACGTCATCGAGGACAAGAGTAATTACTGGGCACCTCAACTGTACCATAAATACGATAATGGTACTTTTGAGCTGGTCAGAATGAACAGAGTCAACACGTAAGTGCACTCCTCCGGGAAGATCTGAATCTGATGCTGATCTCTGTTCATCAGATATTACCTTGTGAGCTGTTCTCAACCCTGTACTATTGGTTAAAATACTAACCGTATCATGCTCTAACTTACGGTCACCAGATGCGACGGTGAGCTTCATTGTCTGTCTTATATCCTATTCTGGATCAGCCACTGACTGCCTTCACAACATTGCAGATCCGGCCCAGACGAAGAAGTCCACGAATTCCCAGAGGAATTCAAGATGTTAGCGGGCAGCTCCAAGCGATCTACTTACGATGATAACGATTACACCAATAAGGCGATCAGTTATACCTGTTTGGATTATAGTGGACCTGGTAAACCAGATACTCACGGTTAGTTTTTCCATATACCAGATCACCCTCTGTAATACCAGTATTGACTCCGCATATAGAGTTCCCCGAATATAGTTGTCCTCAAGATCTACGAGCTAACATCTTCTTCCCGAACTGCTGGTAGGTGTAACATCGATTGTTATCGTGTAACATCGATTGTTATCTTGAGCTGATGATTGTGTGGACCGTAGGGATGGCGTGAACAACTGATTAGAAGGTAGTAAACATGTTGCATATCCCGTTTCCGGAGGTCATGACTCAGGTGGTCCTTGTCCTGCTACTTACCCTCAGAGGATCATGAGCTGTGAGTGATTTCCACTTTCGCTTTCCGATAGTGACCTTACTTACCAGTATATCTGTGCAGTATTCTATGAGTTCCACTTCTCAGTAAGTTTTTCTGATTCTTCGGTAGGATTTTTATCGATCAATGCTGATGACCTGTTCAGGACAATTACGAATACAAGGCAGGTGCGAGAGTTTGGGCCAACGGTGATGATGTTGGTTATTCTTCTCATGGTGGGTACTTGAGCACCAGACCTTCGATCTAGTGACAAATACCATGCTGATATGACCCTTAGGTGACTTCTCGAACGGTTGGCCTACTGGACTCTTCCCTAAAATATTCGAAGCGGGCTCCTCGTGCGATGTAGAATTCTCAATTGAAAAATGTCCAGTTCTTCAACCAATCTTCACTGGCACCGGTGGCGGTACTTGTACGCCTGATGACCCAAGTGTAATCATCGATGAGGTAGGTCAACCTTCTCATACCTATCAGAAATTTCAGCTGATCTGCTTTATTGTGGAAACAGGAAGTAGGAGAGAATGGACTTCTTACTGCCCTGCCAGGAAATAACCCATTATGGTCGGCCAACGGTGCTCCCGCTACCAACAACACTAACGCTTCTTCCTCTTCTTCCGTCAACTCCACTACACCCTCAACTTCTGCTTCCGCAGCTTCCTCCGCTACTTCTACATTGGCTACTACTTCTTCCGCTACCCTTCTCGTCACGCCAATCGGAGCCATCCAATCTTCTGCCCCCAGCTCCGCTTCGTCCTCTAGCGTCATCGGGGAAATCAACTTGAGCCCTACACCTACTGAAGGTGCTTCGACCGGTGGTCAATGCAAAGCGAAGAAGAGGAGACTTTCACCTCAATTCTAATCTCTTTCCGTATGATTAGAGTCTCGACCTAGCCACGATCTCTTGATCGGTATACAATATGCCCACTTTCAGCTCTTTTTTCTGCAGTGATTATTATATATGCGAATTATAATGCTTGATGCATTTTTCTGTCTTATCATGCTCTGTCTACTGTATCACAAGCTCGCCAATTCATTATTACCTATTTGAAAAAGAAAGCTCTATACAGTATGAGAGACCACAGCATAGAGCGTGGCCGAGGGATTTGACGATCAGATCACCATGGAAACTTCACTCTCTCCTCCTTTCCCTCTTTACCATCTTCCACTTTGTTGTTCTTGAACAGGAGTATCACTCTCGAAGCGTTTAAGGCCAATCAGCCAAACTCGAACCAGAAGGAAGATTGACAGGCGTAAAGTTGATTACACTTCCTTCATGAAGCAGAGTCAAGACCTCCGCTTGGACTGATAAACCAATGACATTGCCAATTTGTAAGAACACTTGAAGGGGGAGTCGCACCTGCCACGCCGGACATGGAAGACGGAGGATTCTGGCCTTCATTACAGAGTAATCGGATTGACGAGATCACCTCTCAGCATAGAGAAATTTCCATCTGCCAATACCTCGCCAACCCTATAGCTCACTTCCATGTCTAGATTACCCACACACCAGAAAACATTGAAATATGCTGACGATTGGCCCATTGACGAGGTCGATACACCCGGATCGAAGGTATGGGATTTGGTGAGTAGCGCAGACCATGGCGATGGGCATCGGATCTTGGTCTGTCGCATGACTGTGCCGTAGGTGTTGAGTCATAAGTCATTGACCTTCATTTCTTCGTCTGCTCGTGATAGCGGTAGTGGGGGAGGTGCATGTTGGCTCGACATCACTGGTTGGTTTAGTGATTGATATAGCACTCATGCAGTAGCTAAATGACAGGATAGTTTTACCATACCCATTCTGTTCCGGTCTGATAGTAACCAACACCAGATATATTGTAGCAGCGAAGTGGTCTATGGATTTTCATTCCGATTCCGAATCAAAAGTCGTGCATATCAACGAAACGAGTTGATTGATCGAAATGACGTTTGCCACCATCACGTCCACATTCACCATCACGATCGGCCTCGGCGTTACCACCATCAGATCGGGGCAGTGAGATATCTACCAAAGGAGTTGCACGGACAAAACCTAAGCGAGCGCATTTTCAGTCCCTCGGACATGGAGATGAACAAGGACTGATGCCTGGACCTGAAACGGACTGAAACGATGATAGCATGATTATTTTGAGAGGATTGATATTCTGATACGAGTGATAGATCATTTCAACCTATCGATGTCCTCTCACACAGCCCATCAGCCGACAACCGTCACCATCATATCCACACAAACAATGTAACAGATACGATCATAACACTTGCATTATCCGGGATCCAACATTCAACTGGATGCTCCCTTTTCTCTTCTTCAACAATCCATACTTCGTTCTCAAACAGCATATACACGGAATCGATAAAAATGCTATCGTCGTCCCATAACCCTTCGTCTCCCACTCCGTCCATCAATCCAAGCAAGCCAGCACGGTCAGACAGGTGGAAACTTTTATCATACAATCTTTCAAGTACTGTTAGTGTGTCTCCATCTATCCATAACTTCGAATACTGCATGATACCATAGCTATTGTAAGTAGACCAACACTATGCTGACACTATTATCCATGTCCGATTCATCTCTTAGATTCCTTACTCTCCCTTTTTCCATATCACGTCCATTATCGTCGCTTTCTTGGCCCTGGTAATAATCGCTCTATGGGCTGGTATGTCGAGTCTATCATCCATACAGCACCTTCCCGTCTTTCAACCTGACTAATCATTCGAACGAAATCTTCAACTGCAGCCGCCACCGCAGGGTTCGAACCTTATACCGTATTTGATACGGATTTCAACCGGACAGATGACAGGCATTGGTACACTCCGTTATTACCTAGCAGTGTGACAGAGGGACAGAAAGGGAAACTGTGCGATCCTGTAATGTAAGTGATCTTATGTGAGAAAAACCGGTGAGACTATCTTCATGAGCCTGTCGACAGCTTTAATGCAGGATCTACCATACAGACGAATGGGATGTACAAGAGGTTGTCATATACAATATCAGAATACGACATTCATGCAGGCTTGAAAGACGATGGAGCTCCCGCCTATACGAGTGTTGCGTACAGGGGTAGTAGATTGGATATCTGTGTGATCTCTACTAGTGAGTACGAGCACTGCCATCCAAACTGTCAGGATGTATTCTACGGTCGCTGAGATGGATGCTTTACACAGTATCGTTCATCGTAGATGTCCGATCTGGTTTAGTCACTACAACGGTGAGTCAGAGAACCCCCACATGGTCCAGCTGAGTGAGCTATACGTGTTGATAGGCCCTCATCACATGCCCCGACCCATGGCCTGCCACACTGAGTACGACGTACACCCTCACCCCTGGAGTTACAGATACAGGCGCATACGAGAGCGCTCCGTGGCTGGGTCAACTTGCGATCGATCTGGCATATAGAGTAGGAAAGCTGTTTGACGATCCGACGTATGCGAAGGAGAATACACCTGGAAGTGTGAGGAATGGAACAGGTAGATGGTCAAGGATGAGTGGTGATTTGAACGGGTGGGGATCATCGTAAGTGCTGAACAGCTGATTCAGCTTGCTTTTCTCGTCGTCCGTTGACGTTTGCACATATCTTGCACCATGCATTACACAAAGGTCACCGAATTCTACCCTCCTGACCGAACCAGTCTTTCAAATCCGATCTTTGCTCTTATCCAATCCCGAGGACATAGCATCGGAAGGTGAGGACTGAACTCACATTCTAACGCCAATTATTTTTCGTGATTGTTGCTGTTGAGTTTCGTTGACCTGCTATGGTCCTTAGACACTTCTTCGATCAGCGGTGAAAGTCGTGGCATCCCTCCAGTCATTTATTCCGATATGATCGTCCCTTTATCCAATTTTATATCAGCCTTGATATCCACCATCCACTCCGATCTTGGTATACTAGCTAATAACGTATTCCTCAACGAGACGGCACTCCATCGACTCATTCGAGAGACGGACGAATACGTCAACACGTCGATCTCATTGAGAGACTATGATTTATACTACGCGCATATGATGTTACATCCAAATAGTGGGACCATCATCGACCCTTGGGTCACCAATCGGACTTATTCAGCATTGACAGTGGCGGATCGAGCGATAGCTACAGCATATCCATGTCATATTACCAGGTCGAAAGGTTTGGCGAGCTGGCTGGTCTCCGTCGTGGGTTTGACCTTCTCCATTTGGGTAAGTGATTCTGTGTCCGACAGGAATTAGTTGTGATCATCATTGACAATCAGTTTGTATAGGGCGGTTTATGGCAATTATACATGCTCATTGTATCTTACATCCTGAGCAAGCGAGAGAATTCGAATTTTTCGAGCGCGAATGTCATCTCAACCTCACTCACATCCAAACAAGTCGTAGCGAGCAAGGAGAGTATTCCGTTATTACCTTAGAGACAGGTTAGTACAGGCGACGATAGCCTGATTCGAGAGATACCTTGTGAATTTAGTCATACAGTCCAGATTTTCGTATTTAAGACATCCCCGTTCAACTGTATTATTACTAGTCTTACCATGAGTGTACAGTATTCCTTTTCCCATCATTGAGGAATCGAGTCGTAAATAACAGTAATCTATATAGATGCATCTAATTCATAATTTATCCTACTATTTGTAATGTACACAATTTGTTACTTGATGTACTATCATATCTCACATCTTACTAGCCTTACACAGTACGTTCAACAGGTCTTTGTACAGTCTCTTTCCCTTCTCCATAGTCGTTATCCCTTCCACCTCCATTCCCATTGCCGACTTCGTAAGCACCTCTATCACCTATATCCACAGTGGACCATCCCTGTCTACCTTCAGTCGCTAGTAGTTGTCCATTGGTTGTACCCTGGGAACTACCACTGGTACGATGGTGTGACCCGCCTTCGATAATACCATTCGAACTTCCTAGCATATGTTCAGCGCTGGATCGTCGATTGGGTCGATGGTGCAGAGGGATCTCTTCATCTTTGGGTATACGGGGAGAGTAAGGTTTGTAAGATTGAGGTGATGAGATTGGCTAGGCATGATCGTGAAGTATAAGCACAATGGGGATTGAAAAGAGTTTAATATTAATTCGCTAGACATTTACTTACAGGATAATATTGTCTGTAGGAATACCATGCACCTGCAATTCCAATCAGACTACCAGCAATTACATCCGTAGCGTGATGTCTGTAATCCATCGTTCGTGAGATTGTAATTAACGATGCGCATGAAAGGGGAGCAAGGAGTAACCATGATTTGTATGTGTATCCTGTACGATTATTGATTCGCATTTCTACCAATAAATAACAACCATAACAGATATTAACCAATATCAGCTTTGCCCTTCAAATAACACAGGTAATGATTGTAATGATGACAAATGTAAATGATGGATAGGTAGGAGAGAGAGGAAGGGAAGAAGAACTTGATTACTCACTTGCAGCAAGGTATAAAATCAAATACCACATCCCCGACCAAGCAAAACTACTATGACCACTTGGAAAACT
Source organism: Kwoniella mangroviensis CBS 8507 (assembly GCF_000507465.2). NCBI lineage: Eukaryota > Fungi > Basidiomycota > Tremellomycetes > Tremellales > Cryptococcaceae > Kwoniella > Kwoniella mangrovensis. The sequence goes on along the minus strand of NW_027062534.1, from coordinate 548,573 downwards.
TCTAAAACCTTCTTGTAATTGTGAATCATCCGTTTGAGTACATACAGTCCATGAAGTCAGACCATGTATGGGGTTCGCGGTCAAATCATCAGGTAAGATACAACGAGCGAAGAAGTCCGGTCGCGGTCTACCAACGGTGATTTTAACGATGTTCGTGAATGTTGCTACGAGACCTAAACCTAGGATGAGACCTAACAAGCCGGATTGAGCGTCCCAAAAGGTTCTTCTGATCGCTCTAAATCACGTAAGGACAGTAATCAGCTATTAGTCTTTTATCAACAGAAGCAGAAAAGTTGAAGCAGGAGCTCTCAACCCACGCGGTAAAGATGATGATCGCAGCAGGTACAGCACCACATAATACACCTAGTAACCATACGGGAACTCTTTCCGGGTCGGCATGAGGATGAGCAAGTGATGTATCGGTAATGTCGAATAATCTTCTATAGCCATTCACTTTATCTAACAGGTAGAATACTCCCTAAAACAATATAGATACGATGAATCAGATATGGAGTATATATAGGTAGGATGGTATGGATCTGCTCACCCATAAGACGATTGTCAGAGCCCAATCCGGAGCATAGCTGAGGAAGATTCTCATCCGTCGTGATCTCTTGGTTGTCGACATATCGTTGGTCACACGACCACCTCGAGAGGTCGTTGGTGATTTCGACGAGAGGAATGGTAGAGGCATTGTTTGTCGTTGTTTTCTTCAATTGTCATGTACCTTGTGTCCTTCGTATGACTGGTCGTCACCTCCTGTGGGCTCAAGATACGTTGCGCTGGTTTCTTATACGAGGATATTAATATTGATGTTGTACAGAGGAATCAGATCAAGTGAATGATGGATGACGATCGTATGACTACCCCCAGTGAAAAAGTGATGATTTCCCAAAGTCTTGGCGTTCAAGATGCGGTGAAAGGGTGTAAAATGTAAACAAACGATTACTACTAAATCCTTTGAATGCTCATACGACCTCACTCTGCCCATGAAGCCATGAGCACAAGTTTCTCATGCATGCATACATGGATAACACAAGAGTGACCAGAGGTATAAGCATGCATAGTAAATAGGAGATGCGATGCATCTTTGATCTACCAAGGCTACCAGCCACGTGTCGCCACGTGTCGTCCCGCCGGGATCAGATACAGCCAATACAACGATGAAACGCGTACAACCGACACCGACATCAGATCCATGGATCCCATTCATCTTCACATTCACATCCCTCTCTACATATACCATTCCATATCCTACAGACCGTAAACGATGGCACCCTCACTCACACTCACCGATAGAACACCACTCGCCAATCAAGTAGCAGGGCACGACGGGGTCATGTCGGATGCCTCGGGTTCACTCGTCATCAAGGTGTGTTGTGGGTCATAGCGTGACTTTATCTTCAGCACATAGCTGACACCACTCCTCTTTCTCTCTGGTATACCTAGCCAGCACTAGCAAGGGAGATAGCATTCTACCAGACACTCAATTCATCAGGTAGGGAAGATCCGATCAGACGATTGAAGCCTTTTGTACCGAAGTTTCTGGGTACGTTGAGGTTGGAAGGTCAATTATCTTCCGGTGGGGATGTGGAGAGGTTGGAAGGGAAAGATGAGGTTCCAGAGGTGAGCTGAATTCTTTATCGTGCATCATTATCAAAAAATTATAAGCATCATGAATCAAGGTATACATCAATGCATACTGACACGATGTGAATGATATAGTCCGTAGTTCTCGAAAACCTCTCTTACGCTTTCACCCATCCCTCCATCCTTGACGTCAAGCTCGGCACGGTATTATACGATCCAGATGCGAGTGAAATGAAGAAGCAGAGGATGGACAAGCAAGCTAGAGAGACAACGACGCATGAGCTGGGAATTAGATTCACGGGCTGTACAGTAAGTGAATTAACATTTACAACCAATCAACCCTTCATAAATCCATCAAGACTGGAAGGAAATACAATAAGCTAAAATCGATCAATCCTTGTTTTGCTTCACATAGACATGGCACTCCCCTTCTCAAAGCTATATAGTAACTCCCAAATCTTTCGGCAAGACCATAACAGCAGAAGAACTACCAGAAGGGATGGTAAGGTTCTTCCCTACCTCAAGCGATAGTATCAAATCACTCGTTCAAACCACTACGGATAAATCAGCCTCTGCTCCCACCACGATCTCAGCCGATCCTTCCACAGGTGTACCACCTACACCCATCACAGCTTCCAACTCCAGTTCTGCCCCTGCAGAAGTCCAAACCTTCAAAGATCACTCCATACCATCCACTTCGTTGGTCAAAGTCCTAGAGATAATCATCGAAGAGATCGATCGACTTGTCTCTGTATTAGAGAATCTCGAAATTAGGTTTGTAGGGGGATCATTATTGATAGTCTACGAAGGTGATCCCTCAAAACTAGAAGAGGCTTTAGACCGATATCAACTTAACAAATTGAAATCGACCACCGAGGAAGGGGTCGATAAAGATAGATCGGCATTCTCAGATGATGGTTCTATCCCTTCTGATCTTGATTCCGACGAGGAGTCAGATGAAGATGATGAAGAAGAGGATGAGGAGAGTAGAGCCAGTAGGAGATGTCCACCTGTTAGAGTGAAATTGATCGATTTCGCACATACGTGGTTGGCTCAGGGTGAAGGACCTGATGAAGGGGTGTTGAAAGGGTTGAGTACGCTGAGGGGATTATTGCAAGGTAGGCAAAAGGAGATTGAGGGGGGTATATAGACGAATGAAGGTGTGAGAGTGAGATGTCTTTTGAATAAGGAAGAAATGGGTCATTGAATCTTGGATTTTTCATGTATATAACGAATTGACTGATGACGAATTGAATGAACTGAAATGAAAAACGAATGAATCGTATCTGACATATACATTCTATGCATGGATTCAATAAATGGTAATTGTATCATATCGTACGTCAAGTACGCTGTTTCCTCGGTTCATGTCAATGATGTCCATCTGATTTGAACCACATCACATCACCCCGGCCTGCTTCTCGACTCTACCTCTGTTCAACAACCCAATCTCATGAGACAAAAATTCGCCCATATCCGGCCTACCCAACCAAACATCAGTCCATCAGTCATTCAACCAGCTATATCACATCGGACCAAACAGACTCACCTCGTTCTAGCTATTCTCAATAAAATCTCAGCCATCCTTTCATTCTCATTACTGGTTTCCTCGACCTCTTGACTGGTAGAAGATACACTATCTATCCTCATAGATCTAAATCCACCTGTTAATCCAGTACTGCCTCCGGTCGTAGTTATTCCAGTATGTTTAGACGCAACTTTGACAGCAGCACTGGTCCTATCTTTCAACGTTGGAGTAGGTAAATCAAGGTACTGTCCAAGCATGATCAAATCTTTATAATTACCCGATTGAAGTCGTTGTATTGGAACGCCATGTTCTATACCACCTTCAGAAGCGTTAAAGAAAGATTTCAACATTCCTAACCATTTGAACACTACGTCAACCTCTGAGGACCCAAGGGTAGGACCGTGGTATGCTTTATCGCTTAGTGGAGGGACGAGGAGAGAAATGAGTATATCAATTATTCTCCTCCAAAGTGATAACATGAGAGAAAGTCGAGTAGGTAAATTGAGCGTAACGGAGAATACAGAGAACTACCAATCATCCCAATATCAGCTGAAAGTCATACAGTAAGACGAAAACAAGGAGAGGATCACATACATTTTCATTCAGGTAATCGAACAAACCTCCCAAGCTATTCTCAATATCTTGATCCGTCAATACGGTTTTTGCCTTTTTCTTATCTTTGAGCGGTTTAGTCAGATTACCCAAAGTGGTCGAACTAAGTTGAGATCTGATATATTCCGACATCTTATCGACCAACTCCCTCGACATGTCTCTTTGTGATCTATCCAATGCTCTCGAAGCGATGGACAGATGATACGCCACGTCGTTCTTCTCTCCGCCTTCCATCGATATTCGAATATGGACTATCCCACCTCGATTAGACGTCGTGAGGGGTAAGACGATATCTCGTATGGGCTGTTCGGCAAACAATCTCGAATCAAGTTTGAACGATCCACCACCGATCAAGTCATGTTTACCGACTAGTTGTCGATCGAACGCAGTTAACTCGAGGACTTTGATAGATCCTACTGATATCTCAAATGATTGTTCCCTATATACCAGCCTCAATTTAGCCTTCATGTCTATTCGACTGACCATGTTAGTCGAAGATGGTACTTACCACCTCGGGTCTTCCGCGCCCAGTATCGTCCTAGTCTTGATCAACCTCTCGCCCGTCTCCTTATCAGTGACGACCACGAACCCATCGGCGGGTTTGCTCCCTCCTCTTCCTAACAAATTCTCGCCTCGAAGGACAGTCACGGTGAATACGTGTCTGGTGGATTTTTCATTTGGAGTGTTGGATTTGACAGATTTCACGATCCTAGCTGTATCTTCAGCTTCCATAGCATACATCAGATCTTCCAGAGACTGTTTCGCAGCAGACATATCGGTGAGCTTGACACACGCTGCTGGGGGTACAGCGAACCCATCGACTTTTTTCTTTTCCAAGTTTTTCACAGCTTGTTGCCCCTTGGCCAACCAATTACCAGCTTTACTACCTAGTTTATTTTGAATCTCGGATGTCGGGGTGGATACTTTCGCAGGGTTCAGGTCGTGTTGGAAAAGCGCAAGGACGGTGGTGGCGTAGGTCGAGACTGCTAATGAGACGGTCTATGAAGGGAGTATTCAAATCAGCACCGATCTTAATTGGATATGCAGATGAAAGGTCTTGTCGGAATACCGCTTCATACTCACCTTTGAATAATCAATCAAAAACACGGCTCGCTTGTACTCAGACAGAGGTAACTCATGTAAGATGACTTGAGCGGATGATCGTATGAACTCGAAAAGGTCGATGACGGATTGCGAATGTTTATTTTCACCTTCCGGGACCCACTATACGGTGACATGACATCGTCTTAGCATTTATTAACTCTTATGGTAGACTACACTCACACTGTCCATCCCTACCGCTCTGCTAACCCAATCATGTACCTGACTAGTCTCGGTATCCTTCAACCAAGCCATCACGTGAGGTTCGAAGAACGCATCGAGCTCGAAGCCATGCTCCTGGTTAGGACACAAATCGTCCCAGAGGTCGAGTAACTTGCCGGTAGTCTCATACAAGCTAAATATGTCGGAAGCGACTCCACGGGGTTTATCAATCACTTGGAGTTCGGCTAGGAACAGGGGTAGTTGGCGGGATATGATGATAGCGGATGGGTTAAGGGTGCTATGGTCAATCGACAAATTTAGCATAGATTGACCAAAGGCTGAGCGAAGACTACCGTGATGGCGAAACTTTGACTTACCTTCCTAAACCCTTACCCCAGACCCTCTTAACATCCGTAACCTCCTTCAATATCCACCTCGCCACATTTTCAAATCCTTCTACCAGCTTATCCTTCCCATTACTACCCACCGTTCTCAATCCATCATCCTGTTGTCCCACTCCTCCAGTGAGGTATTCCACAGCCTGGACGTATTCACCTATCGCAGCGCCCTTGAGCTCGTCCGAAGCATTGTCAATGATCTTCTGAGCATAAGGTTGAGCCTCAAACAGTTCGGGAGCAGCGTTGAACATGACCAATAGAGATGGTGGTGGAGATGGAGGTGGGTTAGAAGTAGTGGGGAATATGGTAGGTAAAGAAGTCGTCAAAAGTGATAAAAGGTTTGATAAAAGTTCAGATAAGATGGGTGATAAGGGATCACCGGGTCTTATACCGTATGACATCAATTTAACACTTTCTGAAATACTCTTGGCATATCCCACTTCCTCTTTCGTACCGATACTATCACCCCACCTTTTAAGCACAACTTCCAATTCTTTCTCTTTCTCCCTCCTCGAGGCTATCCCCCATATATCTCGACAACGCTCTAACAGATCACGCGATTTCGTGGTATGCCCAACGACTTCGACGGATTTACTTGCGAGTCTGCCGAATACCTCAATCGATCTGGGTGGGATGAAGAATGATTCGCCGGAGAATGATCGAGGGGAAGTAGGTGAGAGAGGTGCGCTGATATTGGTAGAGAAGTCATTGGGCGAGCCTGGTGTAGCTAGATCAGGGAAATCTTTCAAAAGGTTGGAGATGGATTGGGATAATTGAGCTTGACGATTCTTTTGAGATGGGGTCAGTGGAGCTGGTTGAGAGGATATAGCAGTCATAGCTCGTTTCAGATCTGACATGTACATCTATAAGAGTCATGACCATTATCAGCATTGATGTTCCTATTAGTAGAGAAAACGCGTATTTACCTGCTCCAATACACCACTTCGTTTTATATCAATCACATCCCTATCCAATATGTCCTTCCTGACACCCCACACTTGTCCTACCGTATCTACCATCTCATTCACGTCCCCATCCCAGATTGGACTGGGTTTTCGTTTGATGGAATCTTGAGAATGGGTTGAGATCCTGCCCAATCCTATCCCGGAGGACTTTCTCCTCACGTTCAAGGGAGGTTGAGTCGGAGAAGTAGGCGTGGTGGGTGACATTGACAGTGCACTGGAGTTCGAGTCTAGTTCGGGGTTGGGTGATGGTGCCAGCATGTAAGATTGGACTTCTGCTCTAAGTCGGAATAAGAAATCTCGATCTTTCTCGGTTTGCGGTTTGGCCAGTGGGGAGAAGAATGACGAGCGGGGGAGGGAGTTGTACAGTAGTTGGAGGAGATGGGATTGGTGAATGTGAGCAGGGGATGAACCTGGGCCAGTCGAAGGTGGGATGGATTGGGTGAATGCTACATTCAATGATACAATATCAGCTTCTTCTGCTACATGAAATACTTCAATCAATTAACTCACCCTCCAGCAAAGTAGGTACCTCTCTGAGATTCAATCCACTGGGAGTCTTCGTACCCTTCTTGATCAATCCTAGGAAATTCGCTGTAGTAGATTTCCAAATCGCATCACCATCTTCATTGGCCAATATACCCCAGAACTCTAACAAAAATTCCTTGGGAAGTTTGACCGACTGTCCATCATCTGACTTGTTTCTTCCTAGACTCAGGCCAAAGCCAGATGATTTCCTCCTACCTGGTGGACCAGGTGACGGAGTGGTGGTGTTAGGAAAAACAGGTGAGCCCCCCATTTCAGGTGTGGTTGGTCCATGACCTGATCCAGGTGGGGAGAACGACGAGAAAGTGAGTCGTGAGCCATTAGGGGATGTCCCCTGTAAAGGAGGTGATGGCATAGGTGGGACAGGGGGTGGAGGGGTGTGATGAAGGGAGAATGCAGATGCCACGGACGCTCGGTGTGTTGGGGTTGGTGGTGGTGGATGTGTCAGGTGGTGGTGCAGCACTCTAAGGCATGAGACCCAAACATTTCAGCTCCATTCGGGAAGTAGGGAGAGAAACACCCACGCTACACGTAAAGAGTAAGCATAGCCCAGCTTATCCAGCTCATCCCCTCCTGGTCCATTACTGTAGCTCGGTTGTCTGCCATTCAGACTGACAGGAGATGCGAGGGGTGGCCCTCCAATAGGCGAAGGAGGCATCAGTCCTGATTCTTTCGTGTAATTTGTCTGTACGGTGGATACTGTCGAGGTGGACATGCTTCGTGAAGGGTTGCGAGGTAAGGGAGGTGGTGTAGGACCATTACGATGAGCCTGCATAGTGTGATGTTGGTGGTTTTTGTACGATGGGAGAAGACGAGTAGTGATGAACCTCCTTTTGCTGTGCTGTATGTGTATGTGGATGTGTATGTGAACCAATCCGACCGTGCATGGATGTGGATGTGTGTTGTTGAGTTTATTTTTATTTTTACACTACGCGTTTGGTAATTCCAGCGTAGAATCGCGTGTTGTGTATGTGTAATCCTGCGTTATACTGCGTTGTACCCTGGTACCTGGTAGATCATCTTTCCGTCCGAGCAGTATTTAGCAGTAGCAGTACTCATAGGCAGTAACGTGGGAAAGTGACAAGGGGGGACAGCTCGGAGATCAGGGGGTTATCTCAATCCGGCTCAGTTCACGAGTTTCCAGCTAGCCAAGCATTCGGTACAATCAAGCATACGACGAACAAAGCACAGAGGTGGGATGATCCTGTGAGTGTACTGGTGTGTGATCGATATGAAGGATCTCGTCGCCGGTCGGATTGTTCGGTTTGTTCTTTTCATTAGGAAAATAGGATCGCTGAAATTGATGCGGACTCTGATACTTCATCTTCCTGCTCCTTCTTTGACAGCCTAGAACAAGCTCGATGGATGACAGACTGAAACACACTCGATACATCCTACGCATGATCATCTAATGCTTTACAACGACGCTTCTCTTCCCGTCGATATGGGATGATCTAATCTCATTAATTCATCACCAATCCATGGGAAACCACCTTCCTGTTTGGGTAATAATCCTGCTGTTTCCGCTGGAACTGATCGAAGAAATACCTCAGCAGTGACTAACGAATCATGCCAAAAGATTTACTAATCCCTCTCATCGACTTATCGACCAGTTGACCATCTTGAAAAGGTATATATACTCCTCATCTCAGACTCAGGATCGTTTCATCCATTCTCTTCGGAACAACAGCAGTCAAGATTCCTCCTTTCACCCTCATACTCCGATCACTGCTCATCGCAGTTACAGCTATCATCATTTCTTACTCATTATCTACCAGCTCAATCAAGACCTACCTCAAACCTATCTCTTCAAGTACTCTTAGACACTTCTCTACGAATATACCTAAAGTCAATATGCAATTCAAGTATAGACCAAGTGAACATAGGGGAGGAGCAGATCATGGGTGGTTGAAGGTGAGTAATAACGTATCTGAATTGACAATTGCTGATAATACCTTGTAGACCTTCCATACCTTCTCTTTCGCATCTTATTATGATCCTAGATATGAGAACTTTGGTGCATTGAGGGTGATCAATGAGGATCGAGTGGCGGTGAGTATTGACAATGATCCATCCGTATCATCATATTGAGACTTAGCTAATGCAAGTGATGAATTTAGCCCGGCACAGGTTTCCCTACTCATCCTCATCGAGAAGCCGAGATCTTCTCCTATATCATCAGTGAGCAACTTTTCCCTTTCGACCAATGATCCCTTTACTGACTACGTGTGTGATGTGTTTCAGGCGGCCAGCTCTCCCACAAAGATACAATGGGCAACGTCGAAACGATGGTCCGAGGTGATATCCAAATGACCTCTGGTGGAACAGGTATCGCCCATTCCGAATATAACGACCATCCTTCAGAGGGCGTCCATTTCTTGCAGATATGGGCGTTACCTAATCGAAGAGGATTGAAACCGAAATATTTCACTAGACATTTCACGGATGAGCAGAAGAAGGATAAGATTGCTCATCTGGTAGCTCCGGTGGGGTACGAGGGGGTAGAAGAAGTTAGAGAATGCAGTGGGTTGACACCGGTGAGTATAAACCCCTCTCCAGTGAAGATCCCTCAGTGAGGGAAATATGCTGACTAGTAGTTCGATTTACATTTCAGATTCATTCACCTGTCCATTTCTTCTCGTCTCTTATATCCCCCTCCATCTCACTCACCCACAAACTCTTACCTTCCCTCGATGGCAAACCCAACAAGCTGTTCTATGTTCAACTGGTCCAGTCCTCGGGGTACAATACCGAATCAGCACCGAAGGACGGTAAAGGACCGTTGATCAAAGTCACAGGCGGTGGACAGGAAGCGACTTTAGGTGAAGGAGACGGTGTATTCATCACTGGTGGGAAGGTAGGGGAGGGAATATCGATTGAGAATGTCGGTAAAGGTGTAGGTGAGGTGGTTTTATTCGAGATGGACGAGGAGTAAAGAGATTCCAATCAAGATTGTTTGGATTGACGTGAGATAAAATTGCTCTCAGCTTAGTTATTGTCAGGAAATATTGATTCTACAGCATAAATGAACCTTGCGATCGATTTCATGTATGCATATATCGTCTAGATAGAAATGTCTTTTGTTGATCAGACGACCGCTCTACTCTTCATCCTCCTCGAGATACCTTAACGATCCCGCATTTTGGTTATGGGGTTAAGTCAGATTTGCTATAGACATATTAGTATAGATCATGAAGAATAATATCACGTTTAGAGGAATGTGGGCTTCAACAATCATGATGGCTTGGTTATGCAAGTTCCCTTATGAGTGACCGACGTCAGACTTCCGAGACTTGAAAAAAGATAGCATAAATAGCTGATTGATATCCATAATAACCCAGAATACACAAAGGAATGAGCGAGTCCAACAGCAGTAGCAATTTACGCAATGATAGCTTCTACCAGACCTGAAGTTTCACTTGCAAAATCGGTAACTGAGCGGGCGCAAAATGTACAAAGTCAGATGTTGATCGACCTGAAATGATCTGGAAGAATAAGTCACTCACAAATGATACCCTTCTTTTTCAATCCTTTACCTTGTCCAGTGGTCAACCACTTCTTCAGACCCTGATTAACACCTGGAACGATCAATCCCTGAGCCATCACTTGGGGGAAAAGCAATTGATAAGCTTGTTCGGAACTTGCAAAGGTCATATACAATCCATTTCCTTTGGATTTGCTAGACGCAGCGGAGATATGTGTGGTTGTAGCGTTGAGTTTGAGATTAACATTAGGTGTTAATCCGACTTTATCCGCTTTGGGTTCGTACAGATCCTCTATGAACACTTGATCGCCTGATGGAGTGGTGAGTGAAAAGTCGGCATTGTTATCTGCCCATCCATTGGTTAAATCTATACCTAAGGAACGCTGAGAAGAGGATAATTGGTCCAATGCGAATCGACGGAGAATGGTCATCTTTCCTCTAACGGCGGATAGGGCGGTAGACGAGATGGAAGTGGATGGATTGACGTATGATTGGGCTACTGAAGATGTAAGAGTGGTATAGAGGGATTGCTGGAGAGCTTGGGTAGTTCCCCAAGTAGCGTTCTCATCCTGTTACCAGAATGGTATCAGATACACATCCAGAAATCAAACACTCAGTATTGAGGAAGAATGATGCAACTCACCTTCACACTGATAAGCAAACTCTCCGTGGGATTCTCCTCCAGAAACCTATAAAACCCTTGAATGACATCTTCAAACCTCGCATTGATATCTAACAGAGCTTCCGAATGGAAGAATACCAAGTCTTTACCGTTGGGTGCGAATCCCACTCTCAAATCGAACGCCCGATTACCAGCGGCAAGTTGAGCGAAGATCGATTGAGTTCCACAACGATATAAGGCGGATGGGTAGATGATATTTGTATATTTGAGATAGGAGAGTTGTTTGAGCAAAGTGTAGTCCCACTAAACCAAGCACGATCACAATGACAGTATCAGCGATAAGGGGCCCAAGATATGGAGATATTGTGAGAAATGTAGACTCACAGAAGCAGTATCATGAGTACCTGGTATGGACATATCGGTGATTCTGGTAGTATCTGATACTTTTGACATCCAGGAGCAGAGTGAACCAGAACATTTTGAATATGATCCTACATGTATAGGGTCAGCAAACTATGCAGCACGAAGTGAGCAGGTCGCGGCTCGCCCAAGATCCCACTACCCCTTTTGAGGGCTTCATTCATCGCGGTGACATTGTACTTCGGCGCTCAGGATTCTAAAGGAGCGGCAAGAGCTAGGATGGCCAGAAGAGGAAGCAGGAGGATGGACAACATGGTAGATTGAAAGAGCGTGGTGGGTGGTAGTGAGAAGAGTAAGATTTAGAGCAGGGTAAGGGGAGTTGAAAGTATAGCGCTCCCCTTTATATGATTGCTCTTGACGACAGTGCTCATCTTTCGTTCAACTTAATTAATTTTTCGAGCAAAGCCCGATATTTCAGGAGGAGCACACAGTGGGGCATCCGGGTCCTAGACTGCCGAATCAACCCTTGATCTACCCTACCCTTGATATTCGGGATCCGAAGGTGTCGTCCGGGCAAAGATTGTATGATATCAAAGCAATGGACAGTAGCTCCTGAGGACTGGCACACCATGATGAGATGTACTAGCCTGTTCACTTGAGAGTTTGGCTATCGACTGCTTAAAAACATGTTCACGCCTGAGATTCCCAAAAATTCTCGAGATGATAACACGAGCCATGGCGAAGAAGGTACGGGTCAGGTACACGTCGTACACCACGCTTTCAGGGATTAGCTGTGATTGATCCGCACAGGCACATTTTTGGCATCCTGAACCTTTTTTTGCCGTTGTTTACTTCCCCTCCAGTTGGGCTGGAGGTTATTTTCCTTGGCGTTGTGACAGCATACTGTACGACATCTAATGTTGGACGCGTAGAAGAGAGAGGAGCAGTAACGTGCTGAGCAAGCACAACGTGGGGAGAGTGACAGCGAACATGAGGATTGAGGATGATCATCGGTAGGGTTGTGATTACGCGTGAATGGTTTTAACTTTTCATTCACTATCATCTCTTCATTCGAGATCGATGCTTGTGTACTATTCTCGTCGATGTGTATATTGTGAATAGCTAGATATATCATATACGATACTATACACTCTCTTCAAACCCACCAATAGTCACTCTTTGATACAATACCTCCATGCCAAGCAAGAACCGACCTCGTCCAGGGCCGATTTCGATATCCTCGCCTATTCCACGCAGTCCTGATGGTCTGTTAGCAACACCCACTTCCCAACACCGTTCGTACCCTTCACCTGGAGAGTCGGGATCAAGATCACCTCGCACATCGACACGAGGAGGTAAGAAGGCCAAACCTAGGGTGTATGATGAGGTGAGTGCATGAAGATAGGTTGCACAGCTGCGGATAAGAGATTTAGGGGAGATGGGACAAAGCTGTGCACGGACCATGCTTAAAATTGTTCTGATCCGGTCTGAGCTAACACCACAAATCGAATTCATAAAACCACTCTCTCATCCCTTTGTCGTTGTTCCCATCCAATATCAGCCAAGTTATTGTCACTTACTCATGCTCATTTGCAGTACGACCTATCACCCACTCACGCATATCTCGAGCAATTCAACTCCTATCCTTCCTCACCTGATCCGTCCCATATGCCCATCCAGTCCCCTTCGCCGATGGATTCTCCAGGGCTGAACAATGCGACAGAGAAAGATCCAGTATTCGGTCAAAACCAGTTCTCCTCGAATCACTATCTCGCACCGACATTGCATCCCCACGGTGAACGTAATAGATCTTATCCAGCGACAGGCAAGAAGAACAGGAATAATTGTATACCTACCAATCCGACGAAAAGGAAATTACTGTTCTTCGGTGTACCTGTGATACTGGTGATCATAGCCGGTATAGCGATAGGTGTGGTAGTGGGCACGCAGCATAAACCAAGTTCGGATAGTAGCTCATCGTCAGGCGGATCAAGTAAAGGTTCAACGAGTAATACTAATGGAGGAACTGGAAGGAACAGTCAGACAACTTGGAATCAGTATATCAAACCTAGTTCAGGTGGTGATGGGGATACAGTAACCACCGACTTAGGTGTACAGTTCAAGTATGTGAATAAGTTTGGGGGTCATTGGGCTCAGAATCCTTATGATCCGTATTCGGTGAGCATCGATATACACCGGACATTGGGCATTCCCGCTGACTGGTGAGCTGTTTTATAGGTATCTGGTAGAGCTCAGTCTTGGTCACCTTCTCTGTTGGAAGAATGGGTGTGGGGAACGCACATAGCGAGGGGGTGAGTCGAATAGTTCTGAATGATGCTACACGGTCAACTGACAAGGGCTACGCAGTGTCAATTTAGGAGGATGGCTTGTGACAGAGCGTGAGTGACTGCTTATCAGCGCGAATCCAAGCTGACGTTCCTCTGTAGCCTTCATCGTTCCTGCGTTATATGAACAATATCAGACATCCACACCTCAGGCAGTAGACGAATATACTTTGTCTCAGGCGTAAGTCCTCTGCTGGTCATCGACGACTATAGCTAATGAATTTCGTAGAATGGGTCAAGATCTGGCCACGAAGATGGAAGAGCACTACAAGACTTTTATCGTGAGGCAGCAGACCTTAGTGCTTCGATATTGAGCTGATCTTTTGCACGTAGACTGAAGAAGACTTCGCTGCTATCTCTGCTGCTGGATTGAACTTCGTTCGGTGAGTTCGTATAGTGAAAAGATAATTGAAAGGTCTAACTCTTGCGGTGTAGGATCCCCCTTGGGTACTGGGCTGTCGAGACCATCGAGGGAGAACCATATCTGCCTAAAGTGTCTTGGACGTGAGTTATCTTCATCATGTGCAGGAAGACGAGCTGCTGATGGAACACACTACAGATACTTCCTCAAAGCAATCGGATGGGCTAGAAAGTACGGAATAAGAATATTTGCCGATTTCCACGCTTTGCCAGGTAAGTATTCTGCACTGAGCCAGCGCATCTGGTAAGCTAATACCACATCGTTAGGATCACAGAACGGGTGGAATCATTCGGGCAAATCAGGCAGCGTGAATTGGATGTACGGTGTGATGGGAATTGCCAATGCTCAGAGGTCTTTAGAGACTATACGGACGATTACTGAGTTCATCTCGCAAGACGGTATCAAGGAGGTAGTTCCGATGTGAGTCGCTCCCCCTTACATCAAGAGTTTAGCTGATTGATCGACAGGCTCGGTTTGGTCAACGAGGTGATGGCTAAGACGGTCGGTACGGATGTGATGCAGAAGTTGTGAGTTTACCACAGCCCTTTGTGTATGAACTGTTCGCTAAAATGAAACGACATAGCTACTACCAAGCATACAAGACCATCCGAGATGTGACAGGTTATGGGACAGGAAACGGTCCGATCATATTCCTCCACGAAGGGTTCTTGGGTGTGGCTGCTTGGGAAGGGTTCTTGAATGGAGCAGATCGAGTGTGAGTGTTGAGCCATGGCTGAGAATCCATCGCAACTGTCCAGCATCACCATATACTAATTTGTTCCCCACCGAACTAGTGGCCTAGATCAACACCCTTACCTAGCTTTCGGAGAAATCAACACCGCTCCCCACTCTGAACAAGCCAAGACCGCCTGTAGATGGGGAGGAGGTACCAATGACAGTATGACTAACTTCGGCCTGATCATGGGGGGAGAATGGTCAAATGCTATTAACGACTGTGGATTATGGTTGAACGGTGTGGGATCTACTCCCTCATTCAGCTTGGCGGGAAACAATTGCGATGAATATGATGAGTGGATGAATTGGACCGACGACTTTAAGAAGGGTGTGTTGAGCTATACAATGGCTAATATGGACGCGTTGCAAAACTTCTTCTTCTGGACTTGGAAGATCGGGAATTCGTCTGTCAAAGGGTATCAAACCAGTCCACAATGGCATTATAGATTGGGTTGGGAGCAAGGATGGATGCCTAAAGATCCTAGATCAGCAGGAGGGTATTGCAAGACTTTGGGAATTGGCGGTAATCAGGTGAGTACTCGAATCGTTCAACCTATAAATCTAAATGCTAACTAATATGTACGCATCTCAAGTTCGCCGGAACCTACCCTGCTTCTGCCACCGGATCATTCGCCAACGGTACACCTACCATCGCAGCTACTCAACTTGCCTCACACACATTGTGGCCACCTCCCACGCTCGGACCTTCATTTGCAGTCAATCAGGTATCACTGCTTCCCACTTTGACTCAGACAGGATCCATCATCGTGTTACCCACGCCATCTCATCCGTCAAATGCCACGAATATAGGTGATGGATGGGCAAATGCCCAGGACACGGTGGGCGCATGGACGAGAGTAGAGGGATGTGATTATCCGGAGTGAGTTGCATATCCAATATGACACGAAAGATGACTGATAATATTGTTATAGCGAGTATGACGCTGTAAATGCTACCGTGCCAGCTGCGGTCTGTACTGGAGCATCAGCTAGGAAGAGGGACGGGATGTTATCGATACCAACACCGTTATAGCATGTGTAGGAAGGGGAAAGAAGCATTGTACGATTAGATGACAATTATCCATGGACAATCTTTCGGGTTCTGACTAGGTTAAGAAGTATCTACAAGGTCTTATAAATAGTATGCATCGTTGACAAGCTAATATTGAGCAGGCTACACCGTCAATGGTCCTATAGTACTATAATTACGCAAATCATACGCATATGCATAAACACCCTTTTTCCTACAATTCAACAGACCTCGGTTATGCACCATGTGATCGCCGCCACTTTCCAACCTCGCTAAACTCTATTCGCAAGACGTGATCGCTCGTTATCATGGCGAATATCGATTCTTCCTGAAAACAGCATGCGTGTTAGCTCTGCGGAGGACTTTGAGTCTAGGTTTATTTCGAGACCTCGCCAAGGGACCCACCCGTCTCCACTACTAACAAGAAGGACTGCGGGGTTTTTCGCTTCGAGACCGTCATCAATCAACCGATCATTTTCTCGCTCCAATTGATCTGGTCGTCGTTTGGGAGATCCACTTTCGCTAGCTTTTTAGCCTTCCACACGAGGTGAACCATATCGTACTCAGAGTGATGTCAAGCTTAACAGGAATAAGCTTTGATAGCGTGATCTCACATCAAACAACTGACACTAATAATTGACAATACTGAGAAAGGTAAAAAAAAACCGATCCTTGGAATGAAAAGATGGATCGTCAAGTTATATAAGTTATAGAAGAGCAGACATGTAGTGCTTCTCAAGCTGCGAGGTATGCCTAAAATCAATCACAATGAGTGGGTTCCCATCTCTGTCGTACCGATTGGCTGTAGCTGATGACAGAGTTTTGTAATCAGGTCAAGTAGCTCCCACTTTAGATCTGACTTCAGCGCCTGTCCCACCTCCGGCTCTACCTGGTGGTATCAAGCACAGCGACGAGGAAAAGAAAGACTCAATTCTCGACGCTGACTCCGGAGTAGCCAATGGTCATACATTGGACTCTAAAGAGGGTGTGGAGCCTACCGATGAAGAGTATAAGACGTTGAGAAAGTGAGTTTTTCATGTTCTGCTATCGGAGTCGTATGGACGGACGGGTCTGAGCTGATTGCACTGCTTTCAATCTTGTCAGAGTCCCCGCTACGATTCACTGGCCAGCGGTTGCCCTTTGTCTCGTGGAGATTGCCGAGAGAGCATCATACTACGGATCAAAGAAACCATTCGCAAACTTTGTCCGTGGTGCTTTACCCAAAGGCGGTAATGGTGCGGGAGCAGTCGCAAAAGGAGCAGCAGGAGCGAATCAAACTGCCGGTGCATTGTGTATGGGATCGGTAGCTGCTTCGGCTGTCACTTCGACGTTCACTTTCTTGAGTTATGTCATTCCGATCCTTGGTGGTATCGTGGCAGATAATTATTGGGGAAGTGCGTGAATCTTTGCTTGTTTAACAGTTGTATTGCTAATTCACTCGTTTAGGATGGAGAACAATTTGCGTCGGAGTGGCTGTTGGAGTAGTAGCTCATGTCATCCTGGTCATACCTGCGATTCCATCGGTCATCGCCAGTGGACACGCTTTCCCACCTTTTATCATCTCAGTAATTATCTTGGCATTCGCAGCAGGATTCATCAAACCTTCTTTAGCACCTTTGATGTGTGATCAATCACCGGTGAAGAAACCAGTGGTCAGGACAACCAAATCTGGCAAAAGAGTGATTTTTGATCCTCAAGTGACTATCCAACGGTACATGCTGATCTTCTATTGGTGCATCAACATTGGTGAGTGCTTTAGGTAGGACTCCTGAGACCTCGCTGAGATCAAATATAGGCTCCTTCTGGATGATCGCCGAATCGTATGTCCAGCGATTAGTAGGATTCTGGTTAGCCTATCTACTCCCAGGAATAATTTATATCTTGGTACCCATCGTGCTGGTGGTGGTGTACAAGAGATTGTACTTTGCTCCATCTCAGGGGTCAGTCCTGGTCGAAACACTAAGAGTGTGGAAGGGGCTATACAGGCGAAATGGGTTCTGGAAAGCTTTCAAAGGTGGCGATCAAGCTTGGAACGAGGTCAAACCGTCTTATATCATCGAGAAATACGGCTCCATCGATGATAAGAAGATCATATGGGATGATCGATTCGTTGATGAAGTCAGGCAGACACTCGAAGTCTGTGCTGTGTCGTGGTTATTGCCGATTTACTACCTCGCTGATGGAGGAATAGGTAACATGGAGAATGACATGGTGAGTTGAATGGTACTTTGTAAGCTGAAGATCGGTCCTGACTATGTGAAACCATCTAGTCCGCGGCAATGACCCTCAATAACATCCCCAACGATCTGTTTGGCAACTTCAACCCTTTGTGTATCATCGTATTCACCCCAATCGTCGGATTGATGTACAGGTGGTTCGAGAAGATCGGTCGACCCATTCGACCCATGACCAGACTCAGTATTGGATTTGCACTCGCTACAATCAACATGATCATCGGTGCCATCGTCCAATGGAGGGTATACAAGACCTAACCTTGTGGATATTACGCTACAGACTGTGAATTGGGTGTATCCCCTGTCCCATTGGCTTGGCAGATCCCTCTGAGCGCATTGCCAGGGATAGGAGAAATATTTATTGCTGTGACTGCGTGTGAGTGATTTCAGCGATCCAACTTAACCAACCAACGCTGATGTGGTCTATAGATGAGATCGCTTATACGAGAGCACCAGCCAGGATGAAGTCTTTGGTAGTCGCTATTACCCTCTTCAATCGTGAGTGATCCAAACATCTACTTCATCACAATCACTAACAGTATCGACGCAGAGGCCATATCAGCTGCGATTGGACTCGCTCTCAGTGATGTGATCAAAGACCCATACTTGATTTGGCCATATGTCGCTCTGGCAGCAGCCAATTTCCTTTGCATCTTCATCTGTCCAACTGTCTTCCGTCATCTCAACGAACCGATCAAGGAATTTGCAAACATCGATCGACAAGCTGGAAAGGATCAGCCCAATTACCACAAAGAGGCTGCTGCAGCGAGGATTGAGGAGGTAGAGAATGGGAATGGTGGAAAGTCAAGGTGGAATATCTTCAAGAGTGGAAAGGCATAATGTTGAAGCGAGAGTACTGTCTGATTGATTGACAGATACAAGATCAAATGACCAACGGATGCATGTGTTCTGCTGCAGTACCGTGAGAGTAAGCATTCCTTCGTGGCTTGATCTGCCCACCCACGGCTCAAACATCTACCAGAGTAATCTACCAGTACAACTCGATATCTCAAGCAAGTGGTCTAATTGCCCAAATCAATGGTAAATCGTTCATGTGACAAGCCCGCACTTTATGTTAGTGAATGTTTTGATACCACCACCAAGGTGTTCTGAGCGAGGATCGGAAAGAGATCAAACCGAATCATGTCAAATGTGCATGTGCATGTGACATCGCAATGCTTGATCGCACTCTTTAGCCTTATCAATACACTGGCAGACCAAGAGTCCGACGACACGGTGCCAAGAAAGACAAGGTTTGACGGGCCGAATTAATGACGGTTAAATCTTTCACCGTCACTTGGCAATTAGCGTGGTTTGCTCAACATATTAATGAGGAGAGTGCTGTACCCCCTGGGACTCCAATGTTTTCCCCACGGCTCGTACTTGTCTCTTCATACATACACTGACCATGGCCACTGCCATCAACAACCAAGATGCGATCGTCCCGGCGGTCGACGAGAAGCCCCATGTTGACCACATGGAGCCCTACGATGCGGATGGGAAAGAAGTCGACGATGTGATCACCAAATCTCCCTTCGAAGATCTCCCTTGGAAGAAGACCTGGAGGGTGTTCTGGAAAGCAGCTCTGATGTGTATCTTTGCTTCCTTTCCAGCTGCCGCCGAGTGAGTATATATAATGATAGAGACCGAGCTAAGTAAGATGTCTTAGTGGTTTCCAGATCTCCATGACATCGAATATCATCGCCAACCAGGGTTTCATTGAGACTTATGGTACGGCTATCGATGCTAAGACGGGTGGGCCAAAGCTAGATGCGGATATCCTCGCTGCGTGGGGTGGTATCCAATCTGCTTGTCAAGGTTTCGGAATGTTGACGCAGCATTTGTGAGTACAGTCTTGTCATATCGACTCCTCACTGATACACTTCTAGCATTGCCGATCGATTCGGCCGGAAGGTTGCCTTCTACACCCTCTGGGTGTCATTGGTCATCGCCGTGGCCCTAGAGAGTTTCGGTAGAGATTGGAGATCATGATTATGTGCCAAGCTGTTCTCTGGATTCGGTGTCGGCTCGGTTCAATCCATGACCGGAATGTATATGACGGAATTGGCTCCGGCGAAAATCAGAGGTTTCCTTTTGGTATTCTATTCTGCTTGGTGAGTTGAACCCTCAATCCAACACCGCTGACAGTCAGGTACGGTATAGGTCAATTGGCTTCCTCTCTCCCACTCAAGGTGATGAACGATAGACAACCCTACAACTACCTCACTCCAATCTACACCGAATGGGCGATGCTCGGTCTGATGGCTATCGTATATATATGTATTCCCGAATCACCCTTCTGGTGTGCTACTGCGGGTAAACATGATAGGGGAAGAGCCGTTATCAGGAGATTGAATGGTGGTATAGAAGGGTACGACGTGGATTATCATTACGATATCATCAAACGATCAGTCGAAAAGGAGAAGTCGTACCAAAAAGAGATTGACGGAGAGAGTCATGGGTTTATTCAAGAACTCCGAAATGTCAAAGAGGTCTTCATCGGGGTCAATGGGGTAGGTACACTACTTCATGCGCTTGGGTATCGCTAACGTACCACAGTTCCGTACTCTTATTGCCTTCTGGCCAGCGTGTGTTCAGCAGATCGGTGGTCTGGCAGTACTTAGTAACTATTCGTCATATTTTGCTCAACAGGCCGGCTTCGGAGATCCATTCTTGTTTTCTCTCTTACTCGCCCTCGTCGCCATTGTCTGTACACTTGTCGAAGCGAGTCTCATCGATCTCATCGGACGTCGATCTCTGTTTCTGCTCGGTGCGGTGACGTCGTGGGTCATGTGTATGGTAGTGGGTGGACTGGGTATTATGTCTAATCGATCGGCTACCGTGAACAGGCTAGTGGTGAGTTTGTACGACACAGAGTCACGATTGCATCCCGCTAACCCCTCTTCTTCAGCTCGCATTCTCGCTGTTCTGGCGACTTGGATCGACCCTTCTTGATAGTCTGGGATGGGCCTACGTCGCTGAAACAGGGTCTTCCCGACTAAGAGCCAAAACAGCCGGTATCGCAGCAGCAGGCGGTGTATGTCTCGGATTGGTTACTCATACTTCCGTGCCGTATATGTTGAACAACACTGGAGCAAATTGGGGACTGAAACCTGCGTTCTTCTTCGCTGGAATCTCCACTCCATTCGTTGTCGCTTCGTTCTTCCTCATCCCGGACACATCAAGAAGAACCGCTGCGGAATTGGACGAGATGTTCAGAAAGAAGGTCAAGCCTTGGAGATTCAGATCATACGTCTCTGATGCACAGAAGGCGTTGAACGAGGAGAGGGAGAGGGGCCAGCAGGCCCATGCTACTGCTTAGGCTAGAAGGGTGGTAAAGGATAGGTCATCGTGCAAAATGTCATAATACGATCCTTGATGATCTGTTGAAGCTGTGTTTTCGGTCATTTTATATGTTTCAACAGCGCAGGTTTTATATTCATCAATAGGTCTCTTGTCTCCTGATACGCAGCTCATGCAGTGATCATCAACATAAAGGATACATGGATTCAAAACAACCACGCTACTTATTTATTGCCTTGGCTTCACTTCCACCGCGTATACATGCAAAGCCCCATGAAGATTACTCCTAAAGATCAGGTATTTCCCATCAGGAGTGAAGTTCGCATTGGGTTCTAGTCCGTAATCACTCTTCTTCAGATTTACTAGCTTCTTACTCTCAAAATAACCAGGTACAATGAGGCTCGCCGAATCGGGAGACTTCAGCCCAGCCACATCGGGGATACCCTTCGGAGTGAACAGGTAAAGCCACGTCCCGTCTTCCGCATGAGCTACCATCTCTGGGTCACCACCATCACCACAGAAGAGGGAGTTGTCGGGAGATGAGGAGAAGTGAACAGACCATTCGTTACGATTGAGGTGGTAGTGTGTCCGTTTACCTGTCTTGAGCTCGTATCCCGCCACCCAGAAATCCTCCCCTCGAGGTGTTTGCAGATCGTACCAGATCGTCTCGCCATCATGACTGAACCATTCATGACCAGCTATCTCCATGTTCATCGTCCGTTCGTGGATTTTGCGTGGCACTATAGGCGTCTCATCGAGTCGCAATGTCCATAATCGATCGACCTGGTGCCAAGGACCTTCATGACAGAACATCAAGAGATTGGGATCGGTGGGGGAGAAGAGGAGGTGGTTGAGCCAGTCGGTAGCCCTGTATACGTCTGTCCTTTGACCGGTGTTCACGTCGATGAGGAATAGGGTCATAGGTACTCTTGCTTCTAATCTTTGAGCGAGTCGTAATTCTTTCGCATCAGCATAGGTCATAGGGGTACCATCCGGCCAATTTGCTACGTAGACGAATTGATCTGTCTTCGGATCTCTTTTACTGAACACGTCGAGTATATCTGACTTGTATGTCGGATCGACCTCGACCCCAGCAAGATACGTCTCGTCGCAGTTGATGGTCTGGATATCGCCGAGAGGTTCTTTACCGATCAAGTGGGTTTCGGAAGTGTCCAAATCGACCCAGTAGAGAGCTTTCGATTCATTGAGGCGGTAATACGCTCGACGATTCTTCTTGCCAACGAAAAGCAGAGAAAAACGTTCTGAGATGAGTATGACTTGGGATAGCTTGAAAGTGGATATTTCAACCTTGGATATACCGGTTGGCGTGGTTATGACAACACCGTCACCCTCGGGAGTGTACGCATTGAAGTTGAAGTATAGGCTGGAGGAGCCTGACTCGTCTGATAAGCGAATCACTCGATGCCCAGAGGGTTCTACCCATTCACGGGGTGTATCTGTCGACATGGTGTGCTGGGAGTGTCAGTATGCGAAAGATCTATCGACAAGATGCTCCTTTAAGCTGAGATCATGAATTTTAGGCCCCTCGGATTTCGGTGTAATGATAACAACCGGCCCGTGTGCCTTGTCGGGCTAAGCCTACGCCAAGGTGTACACAAGAAAAAACACGATACATACTGGTAAAAAAGCTTACGTCCGTTCCAGACCAATTGTCCATGCATGCTTAACTACATAGACAATATATAGAATGATGAGCTAGATAGCTAAGGAGCCTCAGTGAGCTGAGTGATGATGATGACACCATTACCGGTATGACCGATTGTGACGGAGCTATCGGTCCCAGCGGCAGTGACATAGTTTGCTCCACCACCACCGGATCCCGGTGCATAGTATTGACCACCACCACCTCCTCCACTATATCCTCCACCACCACCACCACCGTTAGACCCACCACCACCACCACCACCAAATCCACCAGCTGTAGAAGCGCCGGTGGTAGTAGTACCGCCAGTCCATGATGGTTTGGTGCTACCACCAGTCCCGGAAGACGATGTGCCCGGAGTGGAACCTGACGACAGCCAACCAGCACCACCACCACCGGCACCATACTCAGTAAGGGCAGAACCACCGTTTCCTCCCGTTCCACCCGCGACACCGGTGCTGCCTGCGCTAGCGCTGGTACTGAAATCAGAGTTGGCATCCGCTCCGGGATGAGTGTCGGGATAATTCGTCTCTCCACCACCACCTCCTCCCGCAGCGATGAGCAAGTCGTTATCCGTGGTGTATACGAAGGAACCACCTCCGCCACCAGCTCCGAAACCTGAAGATGCGGTCCCGGCTTGTGCACCGACGACGAGGTTCAGGACGGTGTTCGCGTTGAGGAAGATGGTCGCATCGACTTGAGCGGCCGAACCACCGATGGAAGTATAATCGCCGGCATTGGTCGTACCCCCGGATCCAGCTTGGACGGTGAAGAGGTAGTCACCGGCACTCTCGATCGTGTAGGTGGCGACTGCGCCAGTGTAGTCGAAGGAGAGAGCGTCAGAGGGAGCTTGTCGGGCACGAAGGTTGCTGTTGTGGAAAGCACGTTTACTGGGAGAACGGATGGGGAGACCTCTTTGAATGCACTCGGCGTTGGTAGAGCATCTCGGGGCGGGTTTGGCGGTTGTGAAGTCGGTCACAGAGACGAGAGCGAGTAAAACGGTCGTAAGAGGGGCGTTGAAAAACATTGTCTGAGGGAGTGCGTGGGTCAGTGAGGCATTTTATATGCAATGACGAGAGGCTCACAAATGAATGTGAGTGGTGCGTACCACCGAGTTGGACGTTGCTGTATGTAAGTAGATTGTTGGTACAGGAATCAAGAGGGGATTGGACCGGCCTTCCAGCTATTTATACGCAATGATTTTCTGCATGATCTTGGGTGAACCTCAGCGTGAACAAACAAAGCTGCTGCCTCAACGCCACTGTCGAGACTTCATATCGGACCAGAGGCATGGCGCACTTTGTCACCTCACTATCCATCCCAAGCAGCTTACGAGCTGGAATTCGCTTGGCGGTAAACATTTAAATAACCATGAGTAGGGCTGGCGTCCGGTAAGGTTGCTCGCGTGCCTGAAAGTCACCATAGCCTTAAAAGGCTGTCACTCAGATCGACTAGTCCCTGATACCGTTGTTGACTATTTGCACATGGGATGAGGCGAAATAAACTATGATAGATTAATTTGAGGCTACAATGAGAGAATCCTTTACGCTTCATGA
Source organism: Kwoniella mangroviensis CBS 8507 (assembly GCF_000507465.2). Taxonomy (NCBI): domain Eukaryota; kingdom Fungi; phylum Basidiomycota; class Tremellomycetes; order Tremellales; family Cryptococcaceae; genus Kwoniella; species Kwoniella mangrovensis. Next base: position 523,922 of record NW_027062534.1, on the reverse strand, counting down.
AGTTTACGCTAATGCTAAGGGCAAATGCCAGGAGACACCAGTCTTCTTCACATAAGACTCGCGTGACCCTTGCTAAGCGGTATTTTGCCCTTGACTTTGGCGATGAGGTCGGGTAATTTGTAAGGTTTGATAATGACTGGTGAGCTAGTTAGCTTGAAAGGCGCTTGTGCTTTGAAAAAAGACTTACCATCGTCCATTCCAGCCGCTAGAGCCTGATCTATCTGTCCCTGTCTCGCATTACCAGTCAACGCGATGACCAGCTGGCGCTTCAGGACGCCTTGTACTTCGGACTGCCGTATATGCTTGACAGCAGTGAGCCCATCCATAACTAGAATCATTCTCAGCGCAAAGTCAACTAATAAGCAGATCTGACTCACTTGGCATCTCGAGGTCCATCAATATCACATCATAGACCCGCTTTCCTATGGGATCATGTATATAGTCGAGAGCTTCCTGGCCATTATTCGCTACGTCGCAGGTAAAGCCCGCTTTGACGATCTGACGTTTGAGAACAGTCTGGTTGATGATGTTATCCTCAACAATGAGGAAGTGGATGTTGACTGGACCAGGTGTGATCGATTTGACGGGGCTGTAAGACAGTGTAGGTGCTGGAGCAGTGAGTTTCAGAGTAGATATGGTATCCTCCAGGGTCTTTTGCGGTTGGCCAGTGCGAGCTTGGATGAAGAAGCGGAACACTAAATGATCAGCTAAGCTCGTGGATGGTCGGACTCACCACTCCCAACTCCTAGCTGACTTTCTAGTTCGATCCGACCGCCAAGGAGTTCGGATATCCCTAAGAGTCGAGCTATCAGCTTGGGCCAATTCTCCATCAAGCAACACTGACTCTTGCAGATAAATAAGCCCAGTCCACTCCCACCAAACTTGGTGTGGACCATGTTGTTGCCCTCTGTAACATGATCAGCTACACCCATATTTTAATCACTCACGAGAGAATCTCTGAAATAATCCTGCTTGTTCAGTCGGCCCCAATCCAGGTCCGGTATCTTTGATAGCCACAAACAGCCAAACCTTTGTGTCCTCTTCCACTGGTAGAGCAACCGCTGTTTCTTGGGTCGAAGACGGAGCGCAGGTATCATCTGCAGGCGGAGCAAAGCCTATCTCGTATTTCACCGTGATGACTCTGGTCTTACTGGACGCCGTGAATCGGATCGCATTGGATATAAGATTGGTCACCACTTGGTGCAGTCTGACATGATCGGTCTTGATGGAAACGATACCTGCTCGATCTATATTCTCGCCAAACTCTAGTACCAGCTGGATCTTCTTCATCTTGGCCTCGGACGCAAATACAGAGACAATCTGAATATTAGCTTTATATTGCAATTCGTTCACTCACCTTCTTAGCCTCCGCCTTCAGATCCGATCCAAAGTCATGCAGTGATAGCATATCCAATTGGATCCGAGCAAGAGAAAGAACGTCGTTGGCTATTCTTTCTTGCACTAAGCCGCATTGGTGTATACCTGGCATATCAGCGTAGTTCTACAGATGCTCACTCACTTTCTAAGGCCTCCAGATCCTCGTCAATCTCCGCAAGTAGTTCTGGAGTCGCCCTAAAGCCAGTTTGCCCCGCGGCACGCAGCTGGCCCTGCAACGCCATCAAATTCTCCTTAACTAAAGAGGAGCACTGTAATATCGCAGATACTGGTGTTCTGATCTCATGCGATGTGAGGTCTACCAGTAGCTCTTGCTGCTGCTTCGACTCTTCCGCTTCTATCCTTCGTCTCTCCGCTTCGAGTAGCTTTTCCTCTTGGTAACTGACATCGGATAGGCATCCAAGGACACCAGATAAACCAGAGTCAATCTTGTCTAGACGAATAAAAGTGCCAGATACCGAAGTTCCATTAGACCATTTCCACGTTTCGGTGATTTCTCGCTCATCTCCATGTACCACTCGATTCCATTTAGACTCCAGGTCATCTCTGATGCTCTCATCGACGTAATCAGCCCACTTATTGAGATCCACTTCATGGGGGATTCCCGTAAAAGCTCGATATGTGTCATTGCCATAGATAATTTTACCTGTTGCATCGGTCCGGACTATACCAGAGGGACAGTAGTCTAATATCACGTCAATTTCTTGCTGCCGCTGAGCGTACAGCATCTCCAGGTGGGCACGTTTCTTTCCTATTTGCATGTGCAGGTGGACCCGAGCGAGAAGTTCTTTCGGCTTGAACGGTTTGAGCATAAAATCTTCCGCGCCCTCGACGAAAGCAGCCAGTCGTAACTCGTCATCTGTAGCTGCACTAAGCAGAACCATGGGGATCATCCGGGTTTGAGGATCCGACCTAATCGCTGTGAGCAGTTCCTGACCATTCATTAAAGGCATCATCAGGTCGGATAGGATCAAATGAGGTGGGGTCCTTTGGGCCAATTCGAGAGCTTGTTTCCCATTGACCGCTTCGACGACTCTACAATATGGAGAGAATATATTCTTGACGTAATGTCGCATATCGGTATTATCGTCGACGAGAAGTAACACATCATTCCGATCGAACAGATATCCTTCTGCACGGGTTGAATTCGATTCGTTGTTCTCTGAGCCAATCGATTCGAGGTCGGCATCACTGGGTGATATCCAATGCATCGCTTCGTCCACCACTGCTTTGCCATATGTACCAAAGTCGATTCGTGCGAGGTTGTCTTGAACGACTTGCCGTTCGATGAGGGGTATCCTCGCTGTAAATGTTGATCCATGTGGTCCACCACTTTCCTCGGCTGTTTGACTGGTAATGAGTAAGTCTCCGCCGTGCAAACGTACGATCTCTTTGGAAAGCGCAAGGCCGATACCTGTGCCTTCTGTTCCACGAGACAGAGCGGTGGTGGCTCGATGGAAACGGTCTGTCACAGCGGATAACTCTGCAGCTGGTATACCAATACCCGTGTCGATAATGGCGATGTCGGCGTGGGTGAGGTAGTACCTTAGATCTATAGTAATGACTCCCTTTTCGGTATACTTCAGTGCGTTACTGATTAGGTTGCTTACTACAGTCTCGAGTAGAGTTGGGTCGACAAATACCATCCCTTCGTGGGGTTCAATCTGGATCTTATAGTCTATCTTTCTCCTTTCAACCGCTGGTTTGAACATCATAGCTAGATCTTTGACAAATGTACCCAGATCCAATGGCATGAACCGACCGGTAAGTTTACCCGCTTCTATACGTGAGAAGTCGAGTAAAGCATTGACTAGTCGTTGAACTCTGGCAAGATTACGCTGAGCAAGGGACAGAGTGGTACGTTGACCTGATGAGAGATTTGTACGAAGCACATCGTCCAGAGGTCCAGCTACCAAAGTCAAAGGTGATCTCAGATCATGTGCTGCACCTTGGAACCAGGCTGTTTTGGCTCTTTCCATTCTATCTCTTTCTGCTTGTCTATTGATTTCTGCTTCAGCTGCTCGAACTGTACCCAAAGACGTGGTAAGGTGAGCCCGCAACACATGGATCCAATCTTCATAAACTGAGTCGAGGGGAGAGGCGATGTTTAGTCCGATTATGATCACCGCCTGAGGAGTCTCTACCGAACTTTCACTGGATATAGGTACGATGATGGCTGACTCGGGCAGTGCCTCCCATTCGCGAAGCGGGAAACCTTTGATTAAGTCGGTACAATCGTCTACTACAACGGCTTGACGAGTGGATATGGCTTGCGCAATTGGCCAAGATTGTTTATCGTAGCTGTATCGCATACGACCTGTACCAGATGACAGAGCTGAGATGGCGGATAAAGTAGGTGAAGACAATTGATTCCCCTTCAGACCGAATGAAGCGCGGGAGAAGCGATCAGCGGATATTGGCAAGTCAAGGTCTGTTGGCGCGGCTTGGTGACCCTCGGGGATACCTATTGACGATTCCAGATGGAGACTGGCATGATTAAGCTCGGACCCAACCTCGACGCTGTAGCACATAAGGAAAGGGACGTCTTTGGGGTTCTGCTCGAGCACTTCCACAATGCCGTTGTAAAATTCGTTGGTGGTTCTGGCGGTGAGGAGTTGTTCCGATAAATCACGCATGGTCTCTTGTCTTCTTCGAGCGAGAACTGATGCAGTGGTGTCTCGTGTAGGGTTAAACAGGCTGTGATATAGATTAGATGATGGCTCTCGGGACGCTTGGAAAAAATTACCCACCCTAATGGCTTCCCATCCTCATCGAATAAAGGGATAAAACTCCAAGTATGATACTTCTCCACCCAATAACCCTTTGGCCCTCGTCTATACAGCAACAAATCGTCTTCTCGGTAACATGGCTCACCCGCTGACAAGCACCGGTCGATCAAGTGGGATACACTATCCCAGACAGGGCCCCAAGCTTCTTTCACTCGTGCTGATCTACCCCACATATGAGGATGGTCCACTATCTGAGCGTAGTTGTCGTTGCTGCAGGGTATCAGCGGGGGCTGAACAATGCTTGACTCACTATATCATCTGGAAATCTTCGCCTAACCACAAGGCATCTTGAGTGGGAGATCTAAGCACGACTTCTATCATCATTTCTATCACTGAAGACCACTTCTCTCTGGGTCCTAGTCGTGTTTTAGACCAGTCTGTCCGTTCGAGTAGTGATTTACAACCAAAAGAGGGAGGTAGAACCTTCTCAGAAGATCCGTTGCTGTCCAACGAGAGGTGGGTCGGCTCGTTATGAGTTTCGGGGGCGACTAGAGGTGTAGATTGGATTAAAGAGGGTGGATCAGGTGCCACAGGGTGTATAGACACCATTCTGAAGTCTGAAGGGAGGGAAGTAATCACGTAGAGTGAGTTGAGATCTTCCTCTCTTGGTACGATCGTCTTTATCAAGTTGAGATGTTTTTGCCTCGCCTTAAGAGGGAATACCGTATCGTCTTCATTTGCTGATATCCATTGCTCGAACTGTTGTAGTGTTTCTGGCCGCATGAGCTCCTCTAGGTTTTCACTCCCACTCCACTGATCCCACTTGTCATTCTTCCAGCCTATACGACTTCGCGATGGGCCTGCGTACGCGGGTTGAGTCGTGAGGATGAACGCGGGGAAGGGGTAAGTCTGTAAAGACATTTATAAGCGGGTGTGAGCCATGCAGAGGGGCAAACTCACCTCGATGTACGAGACTGAAGCCCTAGGAGATGTATCCGAGGTGTTTACGACCATGTCTCTAGGTCTGACACCATAAAGTGAATGATATATTGCTGAAACAATGAGAAGAGCATGAAAATATGTTGAAAAGTTGCATCCCAAAAGATAGAGTTGGAGCATCTCACTGGAATACCGTTTAAAGGACGAGTTGGTAACCTGACAAGCCTGGATCATTCAGGGTTTTTCCGTGACGTAAAATCACTTGAAGCAGGAAATACAGAGCTCAGCTCTAGAGGGGATCAGATGCCGGAAGAGCACTAGACGATGCCGAAGGACACGGAAGAAGTGTCGATCACGCATACATTGGTCAAGGGATGGGTTGGAGGGATCCTCAAGTGGATATCCCCCAAAAGTCATCTCTCATTGCAAGCTGTCAAGCTATGCAAAGTGGATGAAGGGCAGAAGGCATCTGCAGACTGTACAAGGAGAAGTACCAGAACCGGATGCCAGATATGAGAGATGAAATCCTCTTTCGCATCTCCTTTGTGGTATAATCGATCCGATAATCTCATAATACAGCTTCATCGAAGCGAAGCCTGATTGCATCATTCGAGCAAGCACTTGGGACCAATCTTCAACATTATTGCAAAGCTACAACCTAGATGTATTGAGAATAACCTATGGTTAGCTTAATCGCAATCTCTGGTAGCTACAAACCCACTCACACATCATAACCCGTCCACCTTCTTATCCTCGCTGATACTAGCCGTTTCCACCGGTTTCAGAGCCTTCTTCAGTCCCTCCAAAATATCCTCGTCCAGCTTCCTAGTTTTCTCCTCGCTGGCCCAACGCTCTTCAACAGCCTTTCGTTCCTTTTCATACCCGCTCTTCCTCTCTACACTCAATTTCTCCAAACTTGTTATCCAATTCTCCATCTGCGTCTTCTTCTCTCTCAACTCTTTGTCTAATCGGTTCTTATCCTCGGTGACGTTCTTGAGCTTCGTTTCGAGGTCTTTGATCTTGGGATTTAACTCGTTTCTTACTTTCTCCTCTCTAGCTTTCTCTGCGTCTGCTTTTTCCTTCTTAGCTTCCCTTGCTGCTTTTTCTTTTTCACTTGCTGCTCGCTCGTTATCCGCTTTACGCCCTTTCCGTTCATCCTGTAGATCCTTTTCCGCATCATCTCGCTTGGTATATGCTACTCGAGCGGCCTCTTCAGCCTCTTCGAGTCGGTTGGTTGTGTCGTCTAATTCACGGGTGACATTGGGATAATCATCGTACACCGCTAATAATCGCTGTAGGTCGATCGGCTGACGAGTCAGTGGTGCAGCGGTGGACGTCTCTTTACGGCTGTTGAACAGGGGCATGGTGCGTGTTTATAAACTGGGTGATAGCCTTGTTAAGAGGAGAAAGAAGTGATATCTGCGTACGAAGAAGAGATGATGAGCCCAGAGTATAAAAATGGAGTATCCCCAGTGACGTCACTTTTGTTTACACCTGAGATGGGCAGTACTGTACTCATCTTTCAAATGAATTTGCATGGATAGAAATACACAGATGGATTGATACTATGATACAGATAACACAATAAGAAACGCATTTTTTACTGCTTGATATCGCCTAGCCCAATAGCCAGAAGTCACCCTAATCATCCAAATTGTACTTCCTGATCCTCTCAATCTCTTTCGCCCTGGCCTCACGTTCTTTCTCCGTCCATCCATCCAAGAATACAATCCTATTCTTATCTACCGCTTCCCAACCTTCGTTCGGCTCCAAAGCTTGAGGATACCACCCACGCATGATCACACCTGGTCTACCTCCGTCGGGCCAGATTGACGGGACATCGTAAAAAAGTTGTACATGTCCAAAATCGCGTCCATGTGCTCTTCGATCTCCTCGATATCGGCCACACAGAGGAAATGGTACCTCAGCGCTGGGTGAATGTTGGTTCGGTAAAGCTGAGAGATGAGCAGGGTGAAGCGGTCTGTACCTGGGGGAGGTGGGGTCACACCGGGAAGAAGGGGTGCTCGGATGTTGGTCTGAGGCAAGAGTGTAGTAAGTAGTTGTAAGCATAAATCAAATGAAATCAAGCAACATCATACGCAGGTGATCACAGAGAAAGAGAGCCCAAGCTGCTCTCAAGAATATAATTTACTCACCTTGACATACTCAAACTTCAAACCTGGATTCTTCTCTTTGAAATTCGTGACATTGGTCATCCTGGTCATTACAAACTTTTCACCTGGTCTACCACCTTGTTTATCCATGAAACATCTCGCTCTCATCATAACGGGAGTTAACGAAGCAAAGTACCACCACCCTCTCGAGTCGAGCTGTGTCCATTGGAGCTTGTTGGGTGAAGGAGAGAGATAGTAAGGGTTGTTGAGGGCGTTGTGCGGTGAGGAAGAGAGATCAGAGGGGAGGACGAAAACTCTGAATGCACAAGTGAGACAGATCACGGCGAAAGGAAGTCATACACCTACCCTCTCTCCTCCTTCATCTCCTCTGCCAGATAGCTCCTTCCAGCTTCGATCTGATCTTTTTCATGTCTGAGGTGAGGCATTGACGCTCGTCCGAGTAAACGGAGGTACATCCTCACGTCGGGTTTACTACATGGACCCATCAATACCGAGCTCTTGCTTTCTAGGTACCACTCACTCATCGTAATTGGTTCCAGGTTTGAGATCAATCAACCAGTCATCTGGATTGAGAGGTATACTGTGATTACTAGCACCGATCATCAGCAAGAGATGGAGCATTTAGTGAACCCACGTTACAGCCCTTGACCTATGGTCTGTACCTGCGTTCACGTGTGCTCTTGCAGTACGAAGGTTCTCGAGGTATGGCCAGAGCTTCATCTTGTGCTTTGAGGTTGGACTATAAGGATGTATCGATTTCAGAAGAAGATGAGGAAGAGAGAGGGAGCGACGCAAGGTCAGGTCGTGTTGAGAAGTTTGGTAGTGCATCAGTCTGTGTATCCGTATCGTTGATGGATTGTGTCTGTGTGTGACTGTGACCATGCATATGTTTGGTAACCAGGGTACACTGCGGCGCATGTGCCCTAAGCATAAGCATAAGCATATATGATCCTAAATCCTATGCATGTCAATGCGTACAATCAAATCATGCATGCTCTGGGATATGCCAGCCAGCAGTGACAGACGCATACAAAGACGATACCAAGTTTACCTGCTGCCAGTCATCGTGAGGAGCTTATCCCATAGTTTCTCTCTGTTACCTCGATCCGATGCCCACTTTCCAGGTGATTTAGGCTTCAGCTTGAGGTCCCAAAACTTACCCTGGCCTAGATCAGCTGAAGCTAACATCTAAGAAGGCATATACATCAGCATTTCAAGCGATGAAGGTCCTTACTCACCTGCACAGGTATATGAGGCTATTCATCAGGAGTTGTACTCATAACTACCAGGCCAAGAGCGGCGATGTAATTCAAGGGGAATGGGAAATGGTGGATATCGAATGTCTCTGTTTTGACCAAACCTAGAACGAGGTTATTTTGAATAATCACTGTACGGACATACCTGGATGAACATGGTAGAAGATATATTGAGGGAATCGTTCGTTGAGTAGCTATAATGCACTTTCTGCAACATACTATCCCAAAGGGAGAGGTGACTGACCAGTGTGACACTGTCCAGCACTGTACTATCCCTCTTTGACTGATCTACTGTCAACAGAACTCTGCTTCTCCCATTCTCAGCGACCTTCTTCAAGCTTAGATCATCTATATCTAGTCCATCATACGATAACCCAGGATTGGTGAATAACATTACTTTTCCTCCTTGAGATATCAATGCGTGGCTAGCGAACAGATAAGCAAGGAGGAATCGAGAGATCACTTGGATGGTGAATCCTGTTCCTTCACTATATAATTTATGGGTGTTAATGCAGGTTGTCAGAAATCAGATAGGGGATAACACCTACCCATCTTCATTCAGATTGATCGTACCAGTGGGAGGACCATTCTGACACATGACCTTATAGACAAAATATTCCATTACCACACGATCCTTCTCAGTCAAAAGGTCACTTACAATATAATCCACCTGAACATCACTCAGAGCGCTTTTAATGCTATCGAACGCATCTTTAATTCCTCTCACATATCTGCAAAATGGCATAAGTGTTGCTTCACGTATACGAGCAAATTAGACTCACGAGATATCACCTTTGACGAAATCCGCTTGTACCTTCTCCTTTGAGAGTTGTTTCATCCGATTGATCACCTCCATCCCTCGCTCCTCGTTCCTACCCAATATGATCACCCTTGAACATCCAACAGAAGATAGCTTACGAGCCACAGCTGCACCTATGCCTGTCGTAGCGCCAACAACCACTGCGGTCTTACCAGGAGGGAGCTGGTAATCGTCCAAAGATCTCTTAGACTCCATAGCGCTGTTGAAGTTTGTCTTGAACGCTGAGTGTATATCGTGGGGGTTACTACGAGCACACCATGTTCTTATAAGCCAGTACGGTCCGGTGGGTGACCATTCTAGCCAACAACACGGCGTGGGGATAAAATTTAAATAGAAATTACTGCTCGGAGACCGGCCAGAGGATCAACGGAGTGCGGTCAACTTGGTTCTGTCACATGTCGACTTCAAAATGGATGGCAATGGATAGGAAAAAAGGGAATGGATGAGGATGAGGATGAGGCTCGAAATTATGATGATAGATACGACTTATGGTTGTCCGGTGGAGGTTGATCGCCTGACGATGACGATGATGATGATGACGTCGAGCAGTGTTTCAACATTTCAACGCTGTATGTATCTTATACATGATACCTCCCTGACTCTAGCAACTCATGCTCGTAAATCGTCATATACCACTCCAGCTACGATTCATATGTACAATGTCAACTAGCACACTCACAAACGTACTGAGAAACAGTAAATCACCTTATTTGCTCCAACATAAAGATAATCCAGTCGCTGTAAGCTGTTCATGTCTCCACTGTCCAGTTGAAAGCTTATAATGTACTTTGCAGTGGCAAGAGTTCACTCCATCGACAATCTCTCTAGCCAAGCAGCTTGACAAGCCAATCTTCCTGTCGTCAGGTTACTCGGCATGTCACTGGTGTCATGTCCTAGCGCACGAATCGTTCGAAGATCCAGAAGTAGCGGAGATCATGAACAAGTATTTTGTGAATGTCAAGGTGGATAGAGAGGAGAGACCGGATGTGGATAGGATGTACATGACTTATCTCCAGGTGAGCTTGATACTCATCGAGGTGGAAAAGTGGTTGTTACATTTGTTGGTAGATAGACCCAAAGCTAATCAGTGAGTCAGGCTACCTCAGGAGGTGGTGGATGGCCAATGTCGATATGTGAGTGAGCATACGATTCATGGAATAAAGCTGACGATTCCAATATAGTCATGACACCGACTCTCGAACCTTTCTTTGCGGGTGAGATGACCTTAGACTCCGTGCTAGGACTAAGCTTAAAGCCCTACTACCCACTTAGGAACGTACTTCCCCAAAGCCCGATTCAAAGCATTGTTACTCCGTATCGGGGAACTATGGGATGAAGATCGAGAACAATGTGAAGCTATGGGTAAAGGAGCAGTAGAGCAGCTCAAGGAGATGAGCGGGGTAAGTACAATCTATCTCATGTTATCATGTTATTACGCTGCTTTTTGACTACCTATCAGTCATCAAATGTCGCAGAAAGTTTGACATCCATCCTATCCACGTTCCCAGCTACCAAAATCTACACCCAGCTCGTCCGTCTACACGATACACGCTATGGGGGGTTCTCAGGGGGTGGATCAAGATCTAGAGGTCCTAAATTTCCCAGTTGCTCGATGACCCTTGAACCTCTAGCTAGATTAACATCATATGAGCTTTCAGAGGAGATAGATAGGGAGAAATGCAGAAAGATGGCGATGAAGATGATCAGGGGGATATGGAAAGGTGGAATACATGACTGGGTAGGAGGTGGAGTGGCCCGATATAGCGTGGATGAGAAATGGATAGTACCCCATTTCGAGAAGATGCTGTAGGTGTACTTTCTTCAAGGATCGATTGTGCTAACTCAGCTTGGGTAGGTACGATCAAGCTCAGTTGGTTACGGGCGCACTAGATTTTGCGTTGCTATCGAACTCATCTGAAGGGGAAGATGTAGATCAGGTTAAATCTCTTGAAGAAGATAAGAAATTATGTTTCGATCTGGCCAGTGATATATTGGAATATGCACTGAGGGATCTGCAATCGCCAGAAGGTGGATTTTGGTCCGCTGAAGATGCTGATTCGGCAAGCGAGAAGGGAGGGAAGAAGTCTGGTATGTCGATTTTGGTGAACTAAATGGGTGTAGCTGATCAAGCATCTTTGCAGAAGGAGCATTCTACATTTGGGCGAAGGGTGAACTAGACGAGATATTAGGGAAAGATGCAGAGCTCGTGCAATCCTTTTTCGGGGTGAAAGATGACGGAAATGTGGAGCTACAACATGACATGCATGGGGAGATGATTGGCAAGGTGAGTAATTACGGTTTACAGGGACGATCAAGCTGATTTAGTACCAGAATATACTATACCAAGCGAGAGAATACGCCGAGGTGGCTGGGAGATTCAATAAGACGGAGGATGAAGTGAGGGAGATTATCAAGAGTGCTCTGATGAAGCTGAAGGAGAGAAGAGACACGCGAGAAAGACCTGGGCTGGATGACAAGGTGAGTACCTGCACCGTACAAGGATCTAAGCTGATTCGGTACAGATTTTGACCTCGTGGAATGGGTTAATGGTATGTTATGTCCCTATGAATTATGGAATCGTCTAACAAGCACTTCACAGCTCTCGGCTCTAGCTCAAGCATCGATAAAACTACCTGACACTTATCCAATCAAGTCACAATGTCTCCCTGTAGCAGAGAAAGTCGCATCGTTCGTCAAACAACGTATGTGGGATGAGGACAAGAGAGAATTAGCTAGAAGTTGGCGAGAAGGCAAAGGTCCAGGTGGTCAGACAGACGATTATGCCTTTCTGATTAGGGGTGCGTCGACATAGACAGACTGCGTGTATAAGCTGACCTCGCTCAAACGTTGCTAGGGCTGCTCGACCTCTACGAAGCCAGTGGGATGGAGGAGCACGCCATGTGGGCTATAGAATTGCAGAAGCGACAGGACGAGCTCTTCTGGGATAAGCAGAATGGCGGATACTTTGCTAGTGCTCCTGATGAGCACGTCTTAGTGAGGATGAAGGATGCTCAGGTGGGTTATGTTCATCTGCGATTGGTTCACCAGCTGATGAACACCAATAGGACAACGCTGAACCCTCTGCAATGTCCGTGTCACTCCACAATCTCTCTCGGTTGTCACTCGTCGCAAGTGACGACTACGAGCTGTACGAGAAGAGAGCGGAAGAGGCGTATCTGTCGATCGGAGAGGAACTGAAGCAGATGCCCAGGGCATTTGGGTATAGCGCGTGCGGGTTGATGGATCTGGAGAAGGGTTATGATGAGGTAGGTGATGTATATGCTTGATCAAACGTGGCTGATCATTCTCGATAGGTCATCATCATCGGCTCACCAGATAACCCTCTGACCCAACAATTCCTGCACTTGGTCCATACGATCTATGCTCCGAATCAGGTACTACTTCTTATCGATCCGTCTCATCCACCCAGTGCCTTGGCCGAGCATAACGGAGTGGTAAAATCGCTCATTGAGGGGGATCCTACCGAAGTCACCCTTCGGATCTGTGAGAACGGTACCTGTGGATTACCAATCAAGGATGTGGAAGAAGCCAAGAAGGTTCTGGGTGTGGTATAAACGGGTGTGTACCGCGAAGACAGTACTTTCGATCGGTACAAACCGTATGTAACCTGTTTCTTGTCCAGATCTGCGGTATCTGGCGAAGTGATCCATAAAGACAAAGCCGCATTCCGTGTATGTGGATGTATACGGTTGAATGCGGAATGTTACTCGTATTTTGTTGCGGTTGTTACGATTTTACCCATAATTAAGCATGAGCCAGCAGTACAAAATAACGGATATTTCCCGGATGATTCCTCAAAGCGGCATATTGGGAGGGTTGCGCAGTAACGTAACGATAAAACGGAGGCCGAGGAGGAAAACAGAGCAAGCAGAGCAAGGTCACGTAAAGGGTCCATCATCTCAGGTGAAAGAGGAGAGAGAGGGGGCGAGGAACGTGTATGCATATGGTCTGTAGGATGGATGAGGAATGTGGAATGTGGATGTGGATGTTATCGGTAAGTTAAGTTAATCGCACTCGTAGTATGTGTATCTGCGTCATCAAACCCGTTATAGCGTGGGAACATCGACCATACCCAGCATATATATATAACTATGTGACACCACCCTCTCCTTCTTCTTCTTCTTCTCTCTTCTCTCTTCATACACAACAATACATACAAAACATGTCAGCAGACACAGCGTCAATCACTCCATTCGGACTTGCACGATCCACCGTGCAAGGCAAACCTCTCTCAGCGGAAGAGCTCAGGAAGACGGATGCGTTCATGAGAGCGTCCCTCTACCTCTGTCTCGGTATGCTATACCTCAAACAGAACCCCCTGTTGAAGGAACCGCTCAAGAAGGAAGACCTCAAGACCAGGTTGTTGGGTCACTGGGGTTCAGATTCCGGTCAGATCTTCACCTATATCCACTTTAACAGGTTGATCAAAAAGTATGGCTTGGATGGGTTGTTTATCTCGGGTCCAGGTGAGTGATACCTCACTCTCACTTGTCATTCAACATATCCTCTATACAACGTATGCACATGCCAAATCTCTCTACTCCCTCTTCTAGGTCACGGAGCACCCGCTGTCCTCTCCCAATCCTACCTCGAAGGTGTCTACTCCGAGGTCTACCCCAACATCACCGAGGACGAAGAGGGTATGCGACTCTTCTTCAAACAATTCTCTTTCCCCGGTGGTATCGGTTCCCATGCTACACCCGAAACACCAGGTTCATTGCATGAAGGTGGTGAATTGGGTTACTCGATCTCACACGCTTTCGGTACCGTGTTCGACAACCCAGATCTCATCGCTGTCACCATGGTCGGTGATGGTGAGAGTGAGACCGGTCCCTTGGCTACTTCTTGGCACTCTACCAAGTTCTTGAACCCCATTACTGATGGTGCAGTCTTGCCTATTCTACATCTTAACGGGTGGGTCCCTCCTTCGAACACATAATTCGCACTTCAATCTCATCATACATAGGCTTGACGCTCAGCTAACGCTTACATCTCGCTTAGATACAAGATCAATAACCCCACTGTCCTCTCCCGTATCTCCCACGAGGAACTCGAAGCCTTGTTCATCGGTTACGGATGGAAACCTTACTTTGTCGAAGGTTCCGACCTCGAAACCATGCATCAAGCCATGGCTGCGACTCTCGAACAGGCCGTCCTCGAGATCAAGCAGTACCAAAAGCAGGCCAGAGACAGTGGTAAAGCTTTCCGACCTAGGTGGCCCATGGTCATCCTCCGATCTCCTAAAGGTTGGACTGCTCCTCGAGATGTAAGTGGTCACCATTTGGAGGGTTATTGGCGAGCCCACCAAATTCCTTTGGCCGATGTCGCCACCAGCACCGAGCACTTGGCTCTACTCGAGTTGTGGATGAAGTCATACAAACCCGACGAACTCTTTGTCAACGGTAAACTCATTCCCGAACTCAAAGAACTCGTACCACAAGGCAACGCTAGGATGTCAGCCAACCCAGTCGCCAACGGTGGTCACTTGAGAAAAGCTCTTCGACTTCCCGACTTCAGAAAGTACGCTTTCGACGTCGTACCTGGGGTTACCAACGCTCCTAGTATGAGCAATATGGCCAAGTGGCTCAGAGATGTTGTCGCTGCCAATCAAACCAATTTCAGACTTTTCGGTCCCGATGAGACCGAATCAAACAAGCTCGGTGCGGTCTACGAAGCTGGTAAGAAGGTTTGGATGGCGGATTACCTTCCTGAAGATGAGGATGCTGGTAATTTGGCCAATGCTGGTCGAGTCATGGAGATCCTTTCCGAGCACACCGTTGAAGGTTGGTTAGAAGGATACGTTCTCTCTGGTCGACATGGTCTTCTCAACTCTTATGAGCCATTCATCCACATTATCGACTCGATGGTCAACCAACATTGTAAATGGATCGAGAAGTGTCTGGAGGTAGAGTGGAGAGCTAAAGTATCTTCGCTCAACATCCTACTCACTGCCACCGTCTGGAGACAAGATCACAATGGTTTCACTCACCAAGATCCCGGTTTCCTCGATGTAGTAGCGAACAAATCACCAGAAGTCGTCCGTATCTACCTGCCACCGGATGGAAACACCCTCCTTTCGGTCATGGACCACTGTCTCGAGAGCAAGAACTACGTCAACGTCATCGTTGCTGATAAACAAGATCACTTGCAATACCTCAACATGGAAGAAGCAGTTGCTCACTGCACCAAAGGTTTAGGTATTTGGGAATGGGCATCCACCTTCCCCGATGAAGAACCCGACTTGGTCATGGCCTCGTGTGGTGATGTACCCACCATGGAGTCTCTTGCAGCAGTCGCACTCCTTCGAAAGTACCTACCCGACCTCAAGATCCGATTTGTCAACGTTGTCGACCTGTTCAAGCTCATCTCCCATTTGGACCACCCCCACGGTTTGACCGATCGAGAGTTTACAGCCATCTTCACCGACGACAAGCCTATCATCTTCAACTTCCACTCTTACCCATGGTTAGTTCACCGATTGACCTACAAGCGACCTGGACACAACAACATCCATGTGAGAGGTTACAAGGAGAAGGGTAACATCGACACTCCCTTGGAACTCGCTATCCGAAATGAGACGGATCGATTCTCACTTGCCATGGATGCAATCGACCGATTGCCGGGACTTAAAGGTAAAGGAAGCAACACTAGAGAGAAGCTTCACAACGAACAGATTGTCGCTAGGAACATGGCATACGAGAACGGTATCGATGCAGACAAATATAGGAATTGGCGATGGGAGTTTGGAGAGAAGAAGGAAGGTGTGCTTGACCAAGTTCAAAAGGGATTGGGTATTGGAAGTGGTAGCGATGCCCCACCTGCTGCGGTAGTTGGTACCAGCGAGTAGTGGGTGTATATATGGACAATGAGAAGAAGCTTTATATATGATTTGACATCAAAGTAAATAGTTTATATGTGAAATGAATGCAAAGTATACGAGTACGAGTATGATCATGTATCGGTGAATAAGCGAGGATAGTTCACCGATGAGTCGGGCAACTATGGTCCAGTGAATCTCAGATATAAATATCCCTGTCACGATCTAGGGAACATAACATCTCATCTCTTTCCAGCATTCTACACATACCTGCCCACCATGAGACCCACTTCACAGCTGTACAAGACAGCAGCAGCCTCTGTGAAATTATCTCCGGCGCTGAAGACTCTAGTGAATCTGCCCAGTGCATTGCCCTCGTCTATACCCGCACCATCCCAGCAAGTGACCACCAAGTTATTCGACAGTATACGATCGAATGCACCTTCAGACTTGTCCAGACACGCGTGGCTGACAGTGGGTACAGCTGCCCTGCTTACTGTCAACTCGCCTGAGGCTATATGTCAGCTGTGGGACTATGCGGGGAGGAACAAGGAGGATGCTGGTGTGATGAGAGAAGTAGGACTAAAATGTATCTCGTTCAATGGAGTGAGTCGACTTTTCTTCACATCGAGCTGAAGTGAAATTGATTGACATACAGATCCCGCGTACGATCAATGGGCTAGGAGCGTTGAGAGAACATCTGCCGGAGGATGTGAAGCAGGCGTTGGATATCAAGGCTTACAGGTGGGTACGGGGCTCATTCTAGGAGATAGAGCTTTCCTGTTCACACGAGACCTTGTAAGATACATGCTGATACTCTACGATACGATTACCTAGACAACCTGATGAATCGAACGTGACTAGGATAACCAAGCAGAGCAGAGAACTATGGGACGCAATCTACGCACCGTTCCATGAGAAACTACTCGACAAGCTAGCAGCGTCTCATCCAGATCTACCTGTACACATCCTCAACTCGCATTATGGAGCGTTACTTTCCGATCCACCTAATCTACCATCTCCGAGGATTGGCAGAGTACTCACTTCAGTCATCGCCATCACCTGTCTGAGAGCTCAGAGGGGGGTCGGCCCACAACTGACTTCTCATGTGTTTGGCCTGAAGAAAGCTAGGTTGGAGGAGGAAGCCCCGAGGGAGATCGCAGGTGGAGAGTGGTTGTGTAGCGATGAAGGTGCGACGTGGGTGATAGAGAGCACAGATAGGGTTGGCGAGGTGGTCACGGGGGGCAGAGTAACTTTTGGTGGACCAGGGGAGTGATTTTCGTGAGTAGACAAAATTGAAGATGCGTTGTCAAACAATAGAATAAATGCATATATAATTATGACCTCGATAACCTACTCCTGCTCTGGTCTGACCACATCTGCCCTCTCTTTACGCAAGATACGACCAAAGACCACTTGCAGCTCTCCCCACGACTCGACGAGCGGCCACTATTACATTTCAGTCAGCTATGGATTCCCTCGTAACATATATACTCTGATGGACTTACGAAGATGACAGCTACCGCGCTTAAGAAAACGAACGCAGCTGCTGCAACACATTGCAGTGTCAAGAGGCCTTTGGAGTATACCGCGCCTGTTCCAGCAAGAGGAGCGGGTATCAAAACAACTAACGCAAAGTGTCAACTTGGTATTGATCAACTAAAGCGTTACTACTCACGAATAACCAGCAAGAACCCGGTTGTGATCAACCTGAACCTGGTTTGCGACTTTTCCAACTTGATCACATCCTCTGCGTACTCCGCATCGGCAGCAGCACTTCTCCCTGAGCCTTCTACTTTTGCCAAAGCAGGTTCGTAGTCTACCGCGTTGGGAGCATCGACTACACCACTTTTCTCACTCGACCCGCCGACTTGAGGTGTATCTTGTCTGGGTAGATGGCCCGATCCAATCGCTCTGGTAAGCTCGAAATCGAAAGAAGCGGGTCTGATCAAGGATATACCAATTGACAAGATTGCTCCTGCCCCCAAAGCTGATAATGAACCGGTTAAGATCACTTTACTAGCTGTTAAAGTGGTCGTATTGATTGAGCCTTCCAACTTGACCGCTGAGACCAACCATCCGATGAATCCTACGATCAATCCACCCAATACACCAGTGATAGCACCGAGTCTGTTGAGTTTCTTCCAACACATCAATAGACCTATAGGGAAGACACTACCTGAGGTGCATACCGCCATGAAGTAGAACAGGAAATTGAGATCTAATCCGATATGGGCGAATACAGTATTGATACCTGCTAGGAAGATCGCCCAGGCGACTACGACCGAGTGATTCACGGTCATCATCTGTGAGTTGGTAGCTGATTTATTGAAGTACTCCCTATAGATATCGTACGAGGCAATGGTGGAGACGGCCACGTATTGAGCGGATCAAGCAGATGTAGTAGCCATGAAAGCGATGATGGTGTACATGGCTGGACCAGCTTTACCTAATATAGCAATTGAAGCGTATGGTCCAGCGAGACCTGCACCTATTTCGGTGAGACTCAATGGATTAGGGTAGGTGGGGAAAGCAGGGTTCGACTCGAGAGCCCTTGCAGCGAGACCCATGGATGATCCGATACCGAAAGCCACGGAAAAGAAGAAGCAGCCAGCAAAAATGAAGGCTTTGGAAGTACCGGCGGGCTTTGAGGCGATACTTCGCTGCCAGTAGGATCTGTAGGAGGTTTGGTAAGCAACAGTCTTGGCAAACAGCGAAGCAGCACTTACTGATCACAGAAGGATAGACCGAAGAATGAAGTAGCAGCGGTCACAGCGTAGTCTGTTTTGCTAAGTCAGCTTGATACATCGGGATGTGAATATCGCTTACACATTCCACCATCACTCCTGAAGGAGAGGTACGATTGATGGGCATTTCCAACAGCGGGTGTTGTCTGACAGCGGGGTCAGCGGCTGTGTATTGAGGTACTACCCGACTCACCTCGGATGCAGCGAGGAGCAGATCATACAGCTTGCCAGGGGAGCCGATAAGATCGCCTCTGGTGTAGGTAGCCAACACCAGAACCAATAGACAGGTGAACAAGATACAGCAGTGTAGGTAATCGGCAACGAATGTAGCTCGAAGACCTCCGGTAAGCACTAGATGGAGTATGAGCACAGGTAGACAGCTTTTCCAATATATTACCTACCATACGCCACGATGACCGTGGGGAGCAACCAAATACCCGCATACTGGCTGATACCAGTCATTCCAGAGATCACACCGGCACCTCCGATGAGGATCTCACTGCCAACAACGCAATTGGCGACGATAGCAGCGAACATGTAAGCAAGATGGCCCAGAACACCAAATCGAACCTTAGCGACTTGTAAAAAGCTGGAGCGAGAGATCAGTAAAAGGAACCAGCACTAAATTATCTCATATAGATTTACGTCGAAGCACCACCTGCGTTGACCTTGACTTTGGACGAGATGAATGCGAATGCGGCGATTTCTAAGGTTCTGGTTAGTATCGTAGTCTAATGCTCTGTACTGGGTTTACTTACCAACGAAACCACCCATACCGAACCACCAAGGAATGGAGACACCATACAGGTAGGTCAGAGTACCCGTTTGAAGGAATACAGCTGCCCAGACCCAGGCAGAGGTGATACCGACGGACATCCTGTTTCAGAGTCAGTAGTTGTCTCGAGATTATGAGTATACACTTACATTCCAGTCTTTACAGATCGAGAGGCAGAAGAGAACTCCTCGATACGGGATGGGTCGTACTGAGTGTATCGTCGTTGGACCCAGGTGAGACCGTTCATGAGAATCGCGAAGAAAGCGCCACCCGCAAGGACTGGGACGTGGAAGTGTAACAAGACTCTACCCTTAACGAGTTTCAACCCTCAACGAGTCCGTGCAACCTCACGGATCAACCTCACAGACCTTCTATGCAAAATGATATCTTTAAATCTTCATTGATCATCTGTATCGCTATTTTGTATTGAGAACATCCATTGAACTCGACTTTTCAATAGTACGAATGTCTACAGAACCAGATCAAACGTCTCCAGAACACATCCAGCGAGTTCTTGCTCTTTGGACCGCCCTCCCTTCCGACAAACAACCAAGCAGACACACTTTTGCCAAAGACAATGATATTCCCTTGACAACCTTCAATCATCATCTTGCAGGTCGTCTGACTCGCCCTCAAGCTCAAGAATATCGCCAGCTACTCACAACTATTGAAGAGGAGTGCATTATCCAATACCTCGATCGATCAGCATCCATTGGTCATCCTGTTTCGCCTGGAATCATCATAGAACTTGCAAACAAAATACGAGAGAGAAGAATCACTCTTGCACTCATCCCAGATGAGCTCCTGCCATGTTTACCACCTCCCATGGGCTATCCTTGGCTTGCCAAGTTTCGAAAGCGCCATCCCCAGGTCCATAGTGTCTTCTCTCGGAAGATACAGGCAACTCGCTTCACAGCAACTACAGTCGATGCTTTGACACCTTGGTTTTGCGAAATCAAGTCTCTATATGATGCCAATCATTACCTGCCGCAGAACATCTACAATATGGACGAGACAGGATATGCTATAGGAGAAACACAAAGCTCTCGAGTATTAGTTATTATAGAGCAAGGAGAGAAGATAGGTAGTAGAAGAGGTAATAAGAAGCCATCAAGCGCAATACCTGGTAGACAAGAATGGGTTACAACAATCGAATGTATCAATGCTGTAGGTTCAGCTCTTCCTCCTCTTGTGATATTCAAATCAGAAGGAAGTTTCAACACAGGGTGGCTCCCAGAGAACCTTCAGCTTCGAGGATGGAACTGGGCAGTCAGTAAATCAGGATGGTCAAACAACGAAATTGCATTCAAATGGTTAACCGAAGTATTCCATCCCAACACAATACCTGCCAATCCTGATCAACAAAGAAGACTACTTATTGTTGATGGTCATGCTAGCCATGTGCAGGCTCGCTTCATTGCATTCTGCATGGCCAACGCCATTGATCTTATGATACTTCCGCCCCATTCCTCTCATGTCACTCAACCTTTAGATGTTGGTGTGTTTCGCTCTCTCAAGCAAGCTATGGCAAAAGAAGTCAATCGGTTTGCTCAATATGATTCTTCAAGGATACAACGATACACCTGGGTTAGACACTTGGCAGTTGCTCGATCAAAAGCTATGACAGAAGAGAATATTCGAAAAGGTTGGAGATACACCGGCCTTTTCCCATATATTCCACATACAGTCTTAGATGCGGCCCCTCAACAAGTCAATACTCCTCAGACACCTACTCGCACCCCCTTAGCCACATTGTCTATTGAGAAGAATTCTTTCCTCGCCAAACATGCCAACACTATGTCTCCAGAAGTCAAAGATCGCGTTGTTGATCTTTATTCGAAATTAGAAACTGTCAGCACTGAAAAGACAGCCTCTGACAAGGAGAATGTCGAGCTCAGGAAGGTATTGGCGGTCAAGAAAAGAAGGACAAATGGTGTATCAGTTCAGAACGTTGGTGGGCACTGCTTTACTACAGAACATGTCTATGAGATGGCCAAGGAAGTTGAAATGAAGAGGAAGAAGAAGAAAGGATCGACAGAAGAGGAGGAGCAGCAGGAGGGCGAAATCAGTGAGGAGGAAGACAAAGGTCATGGAAGTAATGGTGTCTGGACAACGGTAAATCGATTGGGATCGCCCCTTGATGATGAGTAATAGATATTGTATTGAGAATGCATGTTAAAATTGTTTTGGGAGACATATTGGCATGAGGCATGATATATGTCGACTCGTTGAGGGTTGAAACTCGTTAAGGGTAGAGTCTTGTTAAGTATGAGCATATACATACCATATCGATGAATCAGTATACTGTCACCCACTGGTCGCGTAACCTGCACTTTGTGGTAGCAGAGACATTGTGAGTTGATCGAGAATGTGCAGTGGGTTAGTGCAGATCAGGTCCCAAAGATGTGGTATGGTCATGTTTTACCACATCTTATATACATTCCTCGACTTGGTACAACTGTTTAGACTTTCACAAGCGTGCCCTCGGAAGGCCGAATCACTTTATTATGCATTTGTTTTGGTTTTGACCTTGCGGGAACCCGAAACATTCCCTTATTCATGGAGATAACCGTTTTAAAACTTGGGTGCTCTAACGACTGATTGCGTTTTTACATCCAGAAATAACGTGATGAATGAGAATTTGATTATTTGGTTTTCTCACTCGTCCGGATCGCGTCATCGATCATCTTCAAAAAACAATTTGTATTGTACCACTTTCTCGTCCATCCGATGTTTTGTCCTTTGTGATAGGTTAGCACGCAATGAGTGCACAATATAGTATGCGGTATTCATGCAATGATTCAAGCTCCCACGTGAGCAGGAGAACTTCATCGTCGGTCATTAAGGCTAAGCTTGAACATGGAGGTATCACTGTTATAGCCAAGTTACTCTATACCAAGCAAGCACGATGAGCGAGACGCAGACTGAACAGCCCGTGGATCCAGTGGACATACGATGGAAGATGGCCGTCGCCTGTGACGTGTGTAGGAGGCGAAAGGTGGGTGAATCGGGTCAAGAAGCCGAGCTGATAGGGGAAATAGGTACGGTGTGATGGTGAAAGACCTTGTTCGAGGTGTAAGAAGGGTAACAGGGAGTGTACATTCTCGATGCCGTGAGTCATTGTATCGAAAAGGGTAGTCCATGATCTGATATCATCTTCAGTCGACATATAGCTCGTAAGACGCAGGATCCTGGGTGAGTAAACCTACTTTCGAACCGGACTGACCGAGAATAGTCCGTCAAAGAGAAGCAGGTCCACACCCTCACCCACCGAAGATGTCCCTCCTCCGAAACGACCATCTCTACAAGCCTCATCGTCCAGGAGGGCATCACAAAGCTCACAGGTGGGTACATAGCCCACCAGACATCGCTGATACCCCGTAGACCTCTAATCATCCGACTAAAGATCACCTGCTACTTATCGATCCAGATGATCAGATCGTCTACTCTGGTCCTTCATCCGGCATGCCTTTATTTGCTCGTCTAGGTCTACTACGCACAGTCGAAATTTCGGAGAGTGAGCAAGATGGGAATGAATTCAGTTCCCACTCATCATGGGCGATTGGGATCACCAGTGCGGTCTCGGCAAGCAGGGATTACTTTGATATGTGTTTGCAGAGGTGTCCGCAGGAGTTGATGAACAGTTTGATTGGTCATCATCTGAGTACTCGTAAGTGCATCCCATTTGAGGAAAAATCACCGTGCTGACACCACTTATAGCTGTATTCTTCCCACTACTCCACGCTCCATCCTTCTTATCAGTGAGTCATACACACCCAATAGTAGTACCATCGCTCACACCACTCAGGAATTCATCGCTGTGACCGAACGTCGCTTAAAATGCACCCCGCAATACGGAGCAATGCTCATGAGCATATTAGCGGTCACCGCTCGACTGGTAGAAGGTGGAAGAGGGCTAGTTCCTGCAGCGGATCGGGCTGGAGAAGCGTATTACGAATTTGCACAGGATCTGCTCAGAGTTAGCAAGAATAAACTGGACATACGGCATATTCTGGCTTTATATCGTGAGTGAATATTACAACTAGACTTTGCTGATGATGTTGCAGACTTGACATTGTTCGCAGAAGGAAGGAATGCGTCAACGGGTGGGTTGAGCCCTTCTACATGAACAATCACTGCTAATATTCCTCTAGGCGTGGCCTCGAGCTTTGTCGCAGAGGCTATAGGACTAGCCTATGCCACTGGGCTACACCGAAGTACAGACGATTTCAGGATGGACCCGGTGACGATGCAAATCAGGACGAGACTTTTTTGGGCATTGTACTCGTTAGACATCGCCTTGGCGTATTCTCAAGGGAGACCAGCGTTGATCAGATTATCAGAATGTGAGTGTGTAGTCCACTTTATGCAAAGCTGACATTACCACAGGCAGTATAGAACTTCCAGCTGTGGTGGACAACGGTATGATCACAAAAACGGAGATACTACCTCAGCCTGAAGATAACCCGCCAGTGATCATGGCAGCGGCGGTCAAAATGGTTGAGATATATATTGTGCTAGAGCAGGTAGGTTGATCTATTTGGTACTTTGGCTGACCTTTCCAGGTACTGTCCGGCATAAATGCCCCGTTCACCACTATATCTCAGCGGTTCAATCTTGGAGATCCCCCTCGTAGAAGAAGTGAGAAGCTGGCTAGAGCTCAGATATGTCTAGACGAGGTGGGTGAGCTGTTCTATACCTGTACTTTTGCTGACCCCGAATCCAGATCGAGCAGAGCCTTCCTCCCTACCTCGTTCGATCCTCTCTACCCTCAGACACCTCTCTCAACTTGATCTTCCTCCAATCATCTCGACTCGGGTCGACACTCCTCTTCATTCGTACACTCATCGCTCGACAATCTCTCATTGACGATTTTGAACGCAGTCCTGGCCCATTGGCCAATCCTAGCGAGAGCACATTAGTAGCATGTCACCTATCCGTCGATATCGTCAAGACATATTCCCGCTTAAGACATTTCGGCTTCCTGCAGTACTGCAACTTTACAGCAGTATCTCATCTCACCGCTGCGAGCCATACACTAATCGCATGTATGCTGCGAAGTCCGAATTTGGCGTTTGAACACCGCCCAGATCTGTTATCAGCGATCGACATGCTCATACTCTTCTCATCGAGATTCCCATGTGCCAGAACCGTCGCTCAGCTTTTGGTACAGCTATCCAGAACCCTTGATCTCAGCTCTGGCGATACAAGCGGTACGTCAAGTGAAGCGTTGGCGACCAGGGTACTCGCTAGGAAGATGGCCGTGTCTCCAGGTGACGTACAAGCGATGGCAAAGGACAGGGAGCTCCCGCCATCTCCTTTGCGCATCCAAACTACTCCAGAACAGTACGACTACGACTGGCTGGTCAGAGCGGCGACTGGCGGTACCCCTGCTGCATCGTTCAACATCGATCGATCATTACCGCCACTTTCAGAAGCCGTGGGCGAAGTCAACGGGTTCAAGCAGGGTACACCGAGAAACCTACCCAATGTGGAGCTTCCATGGGATGGGCAGTTAGCAGAGGAACTTCCGCCTGATTGGGGGGACAACTTTTCGTTTTTGAACGATGGGCTGTTTGGATCTCTGTAACAAATTGTATCATATGTACCATATCATGTATGTAGCTAGTCTATCAAAGCTCGGATATGCCTCTTCCACTCTGGCCAAGCGCCCCATCTGCCTTGAGAGTCCACCTCCTCAGGTCCACCTTCGCCAATTAGCTTGAGCAGGCCTTCAGCGTATTCGAATCTGAGTAGGAGTCAGCACAGAGTCAACCAATTCAAGCAGCACCACTTACTCTCCCGGGTGTCCCAACACCAGCACCGAATGGGAATCGTTGTCTTCGTTAGAATGAGGAATCAGTTCCAAAGGTGTTCCAGTCCAGTACGACGCGACTACCCTCGCCTGCATTTCCGAGAAAGGCCAAGGGATGGCTTCAGCATGAAGTAGCAGGAAAGGTAGGGTGGGATCGGGGAGGTAGAACAACTGATGCGAGTCGAGATTATGGACACCTGATTGATTAGCAAAGATCACTTCTTGATCACTCACGATGACCTCCTTCGAGCGTAGCCTCGCCGACAAGCTCCAGAGGGGGCTTTGCTGCGGCCTCAGACACTTGCGGGTATCTTACCAGGGGAGCTCCGTTGAAAGGTGCATCGGTATCTTTGAAGAACTCGAACCGAGCGACGAACCCAGTAGCGAAGATGATCACCTAGGAGTAAGCAAAAGTACTAGGTCTAGCTTACTCACATCGACATCATCGATCACTTGTTCTAGCACAGTAGTTATTCTGCCAGTCTTTGAATGCTCTGATGGCCCCTCGAGGATTTTCATCGGTGACACGTTATTGATATGCTCTGGCCAGCCAGCCTCAAGCTCTGTATCGTATCTTAGTTTGCTCCGGAACGATCGGTAAATCTTTTTAGGCTGAGAGGGTGACTTGTTGACTTTGAGCATACCTATCTCTCGCACCAAGTCGGCACCTTAGGAAGCATTAGCCAAGTACAGGTTGATGAAGCGAATACTGACTAGATGGACCACCTCCCACAATCATGACGGTCTATTTATATGGTCAGCATAAATCAAATACCCGTGTGTCAATTCACCTTCCCCGCGAAGGCCTCTGGTGTCCTATACCACCTTGAATGGAGTATCTCTCCCTTCCAGTTCCACAGACCATCGATGTAAGGCATGAATGGTCTCGAGTCTGTACCGTTAGCCACCACGACATGGTCAAATTGCTCCTCGAATGCCTTGCCTATGTCCGGGGAATTGCTGGTATATGATGGTGTCCACTCTACCACCCAACGCTTGACCGCAGGATGCCCGTCTGGTACATGTCTTACACGAGTGACCACTCGATTCAAACGGATGTAATCGGTGTACTTGTCAGCGAAACGTTGCTGGTATTGGTATATCGTCTTGTACGTAGGGTTTCCCACCACAGTCCCTTCGGGGTATGGGTGAGATCGGTATGGCATAATATCCTATATATCAGCGAGAGTAATCTCAAGATACACTCACCCTTGGAGTATTAGCAGTGACTCCGGCATACATCGGGGTAGGAGATGGGGCAGGTTTACCTTGACGTTCGAGTTTGGTCAAGGCTACAGCATGGCCTTGTTTGTCGAAAGAGACGGTGCATGGTGGAGGGTTTGGGTCATAGTTCCTGTTTGTCAGCCAGATTCTCCAACCCTTCCACCGACCATAATCCACCTATAGCATCTCTCGCCTCATAGGCGACAACATAGAAACCTTTTCGGAGGAACTGCTCGATCGCACCGAGGCCACTGAGTATGTCAGCGCGCCTGTCGATGAAAGGTTTAGACTTACGCTGGGCCACAGCCGATGATAAGGACGGTGGGTTTGATTGGGATGGTCATAATGACTAATGTATAATTTGATCTGAGCCCAGTCTGTTGAAAGATAGCAGCGAAAAGTCTACTTATACAAGGTAATGCACACATATACCTTTGCGGACAACCGGTGCTCGGCGTTCCGAGATGTTGTTGACGCCACTTTGGTGCCATTTTTCGCCATGATGAGATGCTATTGCACATAAATGGTGTGCTTCGGCAATCCGAGGAGTCAAGAGAGAGTGAGGTAGAGATGCGATACATTGAGAATGTTTATGACCAAGAGGGTCTGCATTTCATCCTAAGCAAATCTACAGACTCACCCTCACACCATGACCACCCCACTTATCATCTCACCGACCGACCCCATTATCTCCCACCCAGAAACCGTCCTTCTGGACGCGTCTTGGCTTTACGAGCCTGATCCACCCACACGAGATGCATGCAGGGAGTTTTTGGACGGTCCACGATTTCCGGGAGCGAGGTTTTGGTCCTTGGACGATGTCTCCGAGCCTCATCCAGAGGGATACGCTTTAATGCTGCCTTCTCCTGAAAGATTCGCCAGGTTTGCTGGTGAACATGGCATCAATCAAGACTCTCACGTGGTCGTGTACGATAGCGAAGGGATATTCTCCGCTCCTCGGACTGTATGGACCTTTAAGGTGAGTCTAAACAGTTTCTGGACCAGGCTGACTCAAGTCAGGTCTATGGCCACGAAAAAGTATCGTTGATCGACGGAGGACTACCTCGAGCCAAAGCAGAGGGAGTGAAGTTGGAAGCGGGTGCTCCGCAGGAATATAAGGTGAGTTCAGGCCCAAAGATCCCCGCTGACTGGCAGCCAACGACATATCCAGTGCCTACTGCTTCAGCACGAGCTGTTGTTGGTGAGTTTAGCTGGTCTAGAACAACGCTGACCAGTAGACTACAATGAGATCGCCAAGATTGCTTCAAGAACAGCAACCTTGGAAAATGAGACCGTTCTGATTGACGCGCGACCGGCCGCTTCGTATGAATCAGGTCATATACCCACTTCCCTTCTGTTTGATTTTGCCGAGGCTCTTCTCAAAGATCCCGCTGGGTATACCCAACTACGAGAGCCAGAGAAGCTTAAGAAATACTTTGTGGAAAGGATTGGTGTACAAGCAGCGAATAAAGTGTTCTCAGGGGAGTCTACAGTGGTTAACAGTGAGTCATCTCGGCATGGATCTCGCTGATATACCAGCTTGCGGTGGTGGTCTATCCGCCGCAATTAACTGGCTTCAGCTGCAGTCCCTTGGTGTCGAATCGAGACTTTATGACGAAGTGAGTGATCTCGATATAGAATCTCGCTGACAATCAGTCTTGGGGAGGATACTCTGCTCGACCGGAAACAGTCAAGATCACTGGACCGAACCCATTGTAGATGTCATGCTATGCATAGAATTTCCCAAGCTACTCTTCATCCACCGTCTGAGCCTCCCAGATCGAAGTGATCAGCTTCTTTCCGTCTCTCTCGTCCACCTTGACTATAGTCGTAGCACTTTGTTTGAGCACCTTGCCATCTGCCTTCCCTCTTGTCTCGTATTTGCTGTATTGGCCGACGATACCACTGGTCTTGGTCTCGTTCGTCGGGACGACATTGAGATCTTGGATGGAGGTGACAGAAGCGGAGAATGCGCCTCGAAATTGGGAGGTGATGAGACCGATGAATGTCTCAGCGGTCAAATGGTTCCCATTGATGCTGGATATCAGCGGAGATCATTACGGTATCACTCACTTGATAGCAGCATCTGGAGCGAGCTCAGCAGATAAGACGGTTGCGGCTAAATCATCATCTGGCTGGAACAAAGTTCGAGCAAAGAAGGAGTCGACAAAATGGACAACAGCAGGGCGGGACATAATGGATGGGTGAATGGGAATGTTGAATTGGGAGCATGGTCTCTCATGCTTATATATACGTTGATGGGGTGCTGTCTCGGTAGGCCGAAGTCAATCACGCAAGAGAACAATAAGCAAGAAGCTCTCTAGCTTCGACATGTTCGATTGTTCCCTTGGCCTAACTCGAGGAGGGTCATGCATGGACGTAGGAACACGTAATGCCGCTCTGGCGCCCACTGGGCCCTCCCTGAACAGTTTTTGCCTATTTTGGGACTATTCCTCCGGGTCCAAGAATGTTTAAACATTGTTTGCGTTTGCATCAAAACGTAGATATGCACGATGGAGGATTCGTATAAGCCGAAATTCACCAGGAGTAGGACAGGTGGGTGATACTGGCCGAGCAAGGGAATTGTTCATTGACGTATCCATGCTCAGGCTGCCTGCGGTGTAGAAAAGGCAAGCACAAGTGAGTGAACTACTCCTGAAGCGGACAAAGCTCATGTTCACCCCCCCAGATGCGATGAAGAGAAACCGGTATGCAAGCGGTGCCGGAATGTATCCAAGGAGGTATGTACGATACAACAGAGATATGAAGCTTACATCTAGTGTATTTACCCTCCCACGCCCACTCCGAAAAGCCGGAAAAGGAAAAGACCTGTAGAAGAGCCTGTGGAAGAGCTTGTGCGGCAGGATCAGCCTGACACATTGGTCAACAGCAATGCAACCATGCCGTTCTTCCTCACACCCAGTGACTACTTGACGCTAGCATTTCCGGACTCGCAAGAGAGGGATCTGGTGAGTTTGTCCAGGGTAGTACATTGCTGACATCTTACAGATGCGCCATTTGCTATGTTTTGGTGAGTTGACCACCCGTTAGCCTCTCGCTAATCCGTCAGGCAACGTCGTTATGTATTCTGTACCTGTTCAAAACGAACCCATCCAATTTCTTCATCTCGCCAGATGTCTCCAGCATTCCCGTGGCTTTTCGCTAGAGTCCGATGCGCTCTTACTCTCCCTAATATCCATTGCTGCGGGTCACAAATCGTCTCTCATCGCGCAGCAGGAGAAGAAGTATTTGGATAAATACCCACCAATCCGCTGGGATGTGCTATCGCTGTCCAACACAGAGATCCTTAGTTCCTTCAGTGCATCGCAGACCGCTCAGAGAGCCATCAGTGATCACTTTTCCACCACATCGCTTAGTATATGCCAAACAGCCGTAGCATTTAGAGCCAGTGGAGAGGGGTTGACTACGGAAATGTCGAATCTGCTTCTCACCAGCTGTCTGGCGATAATCATAGCTCAGTGCCTGAACGCGGGGAGACTATGGAAGCAGGCGTTTGACACGGCATGCGGATTGATAGAACTACGAGATGGACCATCGAAGATGTTAGACGAGGCAAGGGATATATCAACAGCAGAAGTGACAAGGATTAGATTGTTGTTGGAGAACTTCGTGGTGGTCGATGTGTGCCAGTGTCTGGCCACTGGAGCGGCACCGAGTCTCATGAAGGAGCCATTTGCCCTGTGGTGGTGAGTCAAGACTATCGTCAGGATATGACTGAAACGGGTTATAGGTACGATTACGTTTCCGAAGATGCAGATACAGTGCATAACTCGTATGGAGTGGACAGGGCGGTGGTTGAAGTGGTGAGTGCGAAGTTGACAGACAAAGCTGACGTCCAGGCAAACCGGGTCAATATGCTAGTCCACGAGAAGTCAATGCTTGAATCTATCCTTGACCAGAGCTACCTAGAATCGCATAGCACAAAGATCCAGAACATACTGCAAGAGCTGAGCATGTGGCAGGCCAGTTTCTCTCAGCAGACAGAGGGGAATCTGCGTGTGATGTTTGGCAACCGGGTCATGGTGAATATGCTCAAGGTCGTGGTGTATGTGGATTTGCTGAAAATGCCGCATTGCGACGAAGAAGTTCAGGAAGCAGCCTGGGCAGCGATGGCAGCGTTCCAAGAGGGCAAGGAGCTAGATCATGGGGTGGGACTGCTGCTGGCTGCGATCATAGCTGGTGAGTACCCAAGGCAATAATATCGCTTACATATCACAGGATCCGTGCTGCAAGATCAATCGAAGAGAGAGGTAGCTAGAGGAGTGATCACTCGGTTGAGAACGACTGCGGATTATGCTTATGACGTGGACGAGGCAGCGTTGATGCTAGATAAAGTGAGTAGTTCCTCGTAGGGATGTTTGCTGATCTTGTACAGCTATACCGACTTAGAGATGACGGAGCGGTGGATCCTTCTTGGCGATTGGTCACAAACTCGGGTATCCTGGTGTTCTAACATGTTGTACGCTACAAAACGTTGTATCGCTACGCTCTGAACACGATATTGGGTTCTTTTTGCTCCTTGGACTCGGCCAATTTCAGATACAGCTCGGCCTGGGCATCCCCCCTCAAATCAGTGTAACATGGAGATCCATCGGGTTTTCTCTGATCGCAGTAGTAGAATCTGCGGGAGTATCAGCACAATCATGGTTGAAGAACAGTTCCACTCACTGAGCCGGTCTCAATCCCTCTGCCTTGGCCGCAGCTTGAATCCAATGAGCCGAGGCAGATTTCCCCACACCCAAGATTGTTATATTCGGATCGATGAGATTGTCCAAGGCGTTCCCCGTGTAAATATACCTGACACTGTTGTTACGTTCACGGGCAATGAAGGCAGCTGAGTAAGGAGATGTTGTGTTGATATTGAATGCAGCGATGAAGTCCTTGCTGGAAGCGCTCAACGGATCGTTTCGGGTGAGCACGTTGGCGTATGCTGAGAAGGGGTCAGTGGGAGCTTTGGACCGTGCCGCACTCACCATTGTACACCACGACGTCTGGTGCTTTGCCCCATCGGTTCTCTACCTGATCAAATAACGGTTCTATTGAATCCGGATTTGCAAAGTCTGCTATGAGATGCACGCGGTCTTGTGTTGTAAAAGTGCGAGGAGTACGAGATACTGAGGCGACGTTGTAGCCTGCAGAGTGGAAGCTGTCGGCGATGGTGGTGCCGATGCCTTTACCGCAACCAAGTATGAGCGCTATCTTGGACATAGTGTGTGGGAATCTCTGCGTCGTGAAGATCGTTCCCGTTGGACATATAAACATCTCGGGTCTGCGACGCTTAGTAAGGATGAGATCTTCAAGCTTATTAAGCAATGTCGGAGATTTATCTTGATTAGCAATCAACTTATTTTCCAGAACCAAACAATATGGTTTGACCTTTTAAAGAGCAATCATGCATAGCTATGCCAAGAGGAGACATATTAACTATTTACAGTACATGCCATCGCAGTTACTCCGATCCCACAAACAAACCCTTGACACGTTGTACCAACGTTCTCTTACCATTGAGCTGCTCTGTCTCTTTCCTGTACGCCTCTCTCTCGGCGTGTGTCACCGGTTTGTCATCTTCGACGACCCGTCCGGCTATGTCGGTCTTCTCGACAGTATTGTGGGTTTTACCGATATAGAAATTAGGCATGAGTATGGTGCATAGCAAAGATACTCCGTAAGTGCATGCACCCGCAATGTAGAGTGGTCGAGTGGTAGTGTTGTATGCTGGTGCACGTTGTAAGTAATCACTCGTTATATTTTTTTACTCACCTCTTACCACGGCCATTCTCTCTGGTGATCCATAAGCATATTTGGTCTTGGCCGTTTTGATACTGGCATACAACGATGAGATGTCTTGAGAAGGCTCCCCAAATTTCCTCATATTCGCTTGCATATGAGTCTGCCAGGTCGAACTTGCAATGGCACTTCCTATAGCCCCGCCAATTCGGGTCCAAAGGGCCAAGTTGGCCATCACTTGACCAAGATCCTGATGTGGTACTGAGCCTTGGGAGGCTACTCTCACTCCGACAGTCATCCAAGAGCCGAATCCGATGAGAACAGGGATGAAGGCGAAGACAGCGTTGTTGACGGTATCTCTGCTACCAGCGAGTACGACCAGACCCATTCCGACAATCCGGACGGCCAGACCGACGATTTGATATCCCTTGTATCGATGGGTCCATCGGATGAGCAGGCCACACAGCAAAGCTGGGATGAATCAGCGCGTGCGCACATGAGTCCAGAAGAACTCACCAAATACGGTCAAAGCGACGGTCTCGGCGTTGGAGTATCTGTTCCAATCTAAGGCATGTCAGCAACTGCACCTAAATGAGCCCAACTCACTTCCTATGGACCAGTCTGTGATCACGTAAACATAACTACTCCAGTAGAGACTTCGCATGTTGGAGGCCAAGAAAGCGATGAAGTCAATACCCGCACATAGGAGAAAAGTACGATTGGTCAGGAGCGAACGCGTCATCATGGGTGATCTTGCATATCTCCACTCGTAGACGAAGAAGACGATGAGGAGGATGGCTCCGATGGTGAGCATTGCGATCATGGACGCTGAAATACGTCAGCGAGGCTTCGATCTGATTGGACTCACGATTTGTCCACTTCCCTTTGGCTTTGGGTGCTAAGCTGAAGGGAAGGAGAAGAAGAGTCCACGCGAACCCTAGGAGAAGGAGGCTACGAGGCGTTGTTGGTATCTGACACCTTTTTTCCACATCATACTCACCCAATCGCATCGACTTCCCCAGCCCAGAAAACCAAATGATGGAATGAATTCGGCTTTGCCTCTCCGGGGTGTTCTTCTCTCCATCTTCGTTCGAAGGGAGACTCGGCCACCCGAAGCTCCCCATTCTTCTTCGCTCGGTGGTCAGCCCAGTAGAGTAATACAACGACTGGAAGGACGCATGCGGGGGCTCTGAAGGTATCTTGGATTAGCAAGAAGTCGATTCTACCCCGCGCTGCACTCACATGATACAGAACATTCCGAAGCCCCACCTAAACCCGCTGAGACTGTTGGACAGAATAGGCTCGGATATATTCCCACTGATCCACGCGAACCAGATAAAGGGTAGACTAGTCAAGGCGCCAAAGAAACCTCTCCATTCCAGCGGAGTCAGGTCCGCCACAATGATGTCTGTGACCAAGTCGAGACCGGCTGATCCGATGGTGGAGATGACTCGACCGGCTGCGAAGGCGTTGCCACTGTTTGAAGCGGCGATAATGATATATCCGACGAGGTATAGCACGAGGAGGAACAAGTAGGAAGTTTGCCTCGAGGTGACATCCGCAAGCTTCGCGATAAAAGGCTTTGACACGGCGTTGATGATTGTTTCAACTGTGGAAATGACACCTAGCAACCTGGCATGGTCTTCGTAATACGATGCGCCAAAAGTTTCATAGGTGTAGGTGGTACTGGAGTCGAGCGAGAAGACACAGCAGACGACTGGGTGGGTGTGAGCAGAGGGTAGTTTCCGGAGGCATAAAAGTACTCACGGAACAGAGCAATACCCAGTAAAGAAAGGACGGTCCTATTGTTTCCAAAATGTCTCCACAGAGCTTCAATACGAGTTACACCGATCTGTTGATGCCTCATTTTCTCTGTGTCGAGCTGGCCTTGAGCCAGGCTGGCGTCGGGCAGCTTTTTCTCCTCGTCGGTACCATGTTGAGAAGAGTCACTCCGTCCGTCTTGTGTGAGTGTGTGTTGGGTCATTGTGGTCTAGGTTGGAGCTTGTTCTAGTGAACGTTCATCGCAATTACCTACTTATACCTTTCCCTCAACAGAAATTTTTACATAAATACTACCCATCGGGCGAAAATGAAGAGGCACGGATTGAGACTATTTGTGCCAAGAGACTGTTCAGAAATAGATATGCGAGAAACCGCAGAGCCAAATTATCAGATAAAAGTTTAGCCTATTCATTAATCGAGGGGTCTGCACATGGTTTATGGCTAGTTTCGCTTATCTCGGCCGATTGGTCAGATTTTAGCGTTGTTTCTCGCGGGGGTATCAGGAAGAGGGAGCCGAGGGAATATTGAGATTCCTGCGCTCATGTACATACATACATGGCGTGCTGGTGGTGGGTGCAGCAGAAGAGAACTATGCAGCAAGAACAGGGTGGCATCTCGGGACGCTTGCAGCGGTTGCAACGGAGGTCAGGTACAATCCGGAGCAAGCCTTTTTGCAAAGGATGTGGAGGACGTTTCCCTGCACAGGTTGCACCTGGTCGGAAGCAAAAGTTGGAAATATGTCATTGCGAATACCCCATATCTCTCAAGAAAGCCCAGTCCTGTCCAGGATCAAACAACGCATTCAGCATCTCGTCAATTCCATTCGCGACTGGTATCATGGAGCTCTCCTCCCTGGCTAGCTGATATTGCTCGAGGGTATTAAGAGCGTTTGCTAAGATCGAGCGATACTGCATCGATGGATGGTGAGCAGCTCCTTGGCAAATTCCGTCGAATAAAGATGCCGCGAAAGAGATTATCCGATAAAGGGGGGATGAGTCTGGAACCGGAGGGGGTGGGCCGGGTTGAGTGAATGAGTAAGCATTCAGATTGGCTACGAAGGTAGTCAATGAAAATACTTTAACAGAGTGATGGAGTGCTCACTAACCATCGATGCATCCTCGGTCATATACCAGAACCAAAAACACTGCCGCGTATGCATGAGTGATCCAGTAGGAGTCCACAGCGAACATGAAGGAGGAGCTGATAGAAAATCAGCGCAATCATCCAGCCTCGACACCGACTTACAGTGCGGTAAAGTTCATGGTATACTTTGAACCGTCAACCATAGCTGCCAGCCTCTCTGGGCGCTCTCCTACGGCGTCTGTGGAGTATCTACGGGTATAACTATTAGTGATTACAGATCCAGCTTGATACACCCATCACTCACTGCCATAAGAGCCTGAACGCAGCGTCCACTCCGGTCTTGAGTGCAGCTGGTGTAGGTGACATCGTGCCTTTCTCGATATCCCCTAGTTCGACACCTATTGGTAGGGCGTTGAGAGCTAGTCGGTACCATCTCAGCGCTGTGAATGGCATCTGCTGTTTGAAGGTGGGATCGGCTGGAGTGGACAATTAGCGTTTGGTCTTGGAGAAGAGATACACATGACTCACCCCTGTTGCCACTGAATATAGCATTCCATTCCCTCTCCCAGCTGTCCAGCTCCGCATTTGCCACGCTCAAGGTGATGCTATCTAGTTTCTTCAAACTTACATCACCGCAAGAGATCGAGGCGCGATGAACAATCGCTACGAGTTCTGCTAGTCCAGCTAATTTCAGATCCCCTGACTGAGCTTTAGGGTGGGATCCGAAGGCGCGAAGCAGGGATGTTGGTGGGGCAACCAGTGTCGCTGGAAGACCCGCTGTGAGTGTCAGACTTGGATATGTGTGAGCTGAGGGACTGGCACACAGATATATTTTGTACTCACTGCCTATCAACGGAAATCAGATTGAGCCACACCCTCATCTTTTGCAGCTTCTCCTCATCCAGGCGGGAGTTCCCAAAGTCCACGTGAGTCACCTCTTCGAGAGCGATGTACTTTGCAAAGCGAGTCGCTAGGCCAATCATCAACCAAGCGTACGAGTCTGTGAACCGGCTCTTTGGTGTGGACGTGCTACTCGAGGTGGAGGACAAATCGATGTCGACGGCAGGCCATTGTATGGACAGCAGAAGGGACTGAACGACCTCACAAGTGAAGTCTCTTGAACTGGGGTGGAGAAGGAGGAGCTGTATGTGCTCGTCGAAGAACGATACTAGGGATGGGTACCGAGGATGTAGCCAATTGTGTGTAGATCGGATTCTAAGAGGACGTCAGGCCGTTGATCTTGACAAAGCAAGGAAACAGAAGCACTTACGGATCATCAATATCCCAGTACCTAGCTCCGATCAGACAAATGGAGGTGAATAAAAACGAGCTCTTCTCCCTTGTCTTCTCAGCATCCCTCTGTCCGGTTATCCAAGAGCACGGTGCAAGTTCGTGGCAGGCTTCGAAGAATCTAGAGACGTTTGTTAGCGCAGGCGATATCTCGGCAGAAAGGTCGCGTACATGTCAAACAACCTCTGCGCTTCGTCAGTCGTCAATATTCCTCTTGAAATTGGGTCATTTCGTTGGGAGTCGTCATGGGCACTAGTGCTCGGGACTTCACGATTGCGGGGTGTGCATGACAGAGTCGTATCGGAATTGTCAGTGGGTGGTCTGGCGATAAGACCACGTAGCGTTTCGATAGGAGCTGAAGAGAACGTGCCATTCTGAATGGTGCCAGCAATTGTCGAGGCGTGGGCTTTCTGAGGTGGGAAGCTTTGTTGAAAGGTCGTAGGTTGAAGATCAGGCAGATTGAGAATGGAAGTATCATTTGACGGTGCGTTACTAGTCGCGGTGGTGATCAGGTACACAGGTTAAATCGGGCTAACTTGCAGCTCACTTTATAAGAGAAAGTCGTTTGTCTGCTCCAACGACACCGGTCCTCTGCACCGGCATCTGATATGTAGAAGCACACTCTAGCTCTCCAATCCGGCGCAAGGCTTCTTGCATCCTATACTCATGGATCAGCAATACTCCTAGGTAACGGAACGACAACTCACCGCTTCTGCAGAACTACAACATCACTTTTCATCCTCTGCATGTCCCTTGCGTGATCATCATGGGAGTGTCCTCTCTCACTTGGCTTATTGTGAGGCACAACTGGCCCAGATCCATCAGTCAAGAAGCTGCATTCCTTGCCTACCCTTTCACACCGCCGGCAAGGGATTGATACACCATCGCACCGCTGTTTCCTCCTGCGACATTGAACGCAGGCTCTGGATGTACGGCGGCTGAGCCGAGGCGAGACACTGCGTAACCGTGGTGGGGCGTCGGACGAACTTATGGGTGGTGGGTGATTGTACGATACAGGCTCTGTCATCGCAGCTAGACATGATGAGATTGAATGGGGCGTGAGTACGGATTGTGAAGATAACGGCTTTCCCTCAATTTCAGATAATTGGTATAAGCGCGATAAGGCGCCGTCACCTCAGCCCAATGGACCAATAACAGTTGCCGAGAAGCAGACGCGTTCTTTGAGTTACTGCAAATTCACGCTCATTCATAGACAAGGCTCATGTGCATATGCTACCATTAACGGATCCCGCTGTTCACTTCGGATGATATGGAAACTTGCCCTTCCAGTGCCGAGCAATCTCATCCCTCCTAGCAAACCATACACCTTGCTTACACTGCGCATACTCTATGAACTTCCGCAACCCCGCTATCCTGGCTGGTCTACCTACAATGCGACAATGTAAACCTATGGAAAGCATCTTAGGAGAGCCCTTTGACCCCTCTCTGTACAGTTCATCAAACGCGTCCTTCAAGTAGGTGTAGAAGTCGTCAGAGGTGGTGAATGGTTGATATGTAGCGTTTTTGTAGTCATTCGTGTCGAGAGTCTGATTGTTCTTTGAGCATATGTCCGTCTACTATGGATTAGGCAACTCACATATGGGATCACCAGAAGCCCCTGATCCTTCTGACCTCCTGGCATAGGAATCCTGTGTACGACGTCAATGTTGTCTCGGAGCAGAAGATCTTCCACTCACCAGTAAGGCAAATCGTCGCTATAGTCATCACACCAATACTCCAAAGGGATCCCTTCTTCTCTGAATACTTCAGCTACTAGAGCTCTAGATCTAGGACTGGCTTTGGATCCAACCATACCATAATACCATCCTTTAGGAGGCGCACCCGAGGCTTTTTCTATCGCTGCAGTGACTATCAGCTATGCTCATCTCATCATATTCCGGACCTACCTCTGATCGTCTTCCTCACATTCGCCTCCTCCTCCTCAACAGTCCACTTAGATCGATCTATCCATCTCCAGCCATGGGACGCGAACTCGTGGCCATGCTCCTTCAATACCTGCCCCACTTCCGGATTCATCTCCAAAGCCTGACCTACGGCGTAGGCGGTACATTTGACAGACTTCTCTTGGAATAACCGCAGAATTCGCCATACACCAGCTCGAGAACCGTACTGGAAAGGATGAAAAGTTTAGTCTGAGTTTTCTAGCTGTGAGCAGCACTAGACATACCTCGTAAAGGGACTCCATATTGACATCTCGCTGATTGACGTGCGGTGTGACTCCTGGCCCGAGTTCTACAAGCTTGTATCATCAGCAGGAGTGCATACTATGCGCCGATCGACTCACCACTAGCCAAAGTCTCTGACACTTCATCACCATTCACTACGGTATGCTCACTGCCCTCTTCGTAGTTGAGCACCTGCGTAGCATGTCAGCCTTAGACTAACTCCACTCACTTACCAAACTAATTGCAATTTTGGCTCCATCTGGCCATTCGGGATTGGGAGGGTTGAAGCCGTACCCCACTAGATCTCTTGACCCGTACTCCTCAGAATTGGTCTGCATTGTGTACACAATGAATAGATCTACTTTAAAGGGGATCAAGACGACGAGATGAGTGGGTTCAAGTCATCAGACCTGACGATATTACGTAGATAACGGACCGCTCGTCTCCGAAGGATCATGTGGAGGTGAAGCGGCTTATCCTCTTCGCTTGCCGCTTCTCTATCGCTTGACCCGCTCGTTAGTTGTCTCAACTGTTGAGCGCCGTTGACCAATCGGTATTGTTGTTTTTGAGACAATGAGCTGTGCCGTCGTCCCTAGCTGCTTTGTCATGGTCTTTCAACCTCGTAGAAGTCAGGCAATGCCACCTTATCTCCAACTTTCGATATCGTATGATACATCTTGGGTTTCCTCTACCTCGGCATTCTTTTCCCACTACAACTATGGTAAGAGCACTGCGAAAAGGCATCTACGTCCCCCTGCCCACTTTTTTTGACGAAAATGAAGACCTCGACTTGAAGTCATTCGCCAGTCATGTGGTCTGTGAGTGTAGTCGTCTCGCGGATCGTGTGCGAGGCCTGACTGATATTTAGCACTGTATAGACACCGCTAAAGCTGGTATACTCCCCGTCGTATGCGGATCCATGGGCGAGGCAGTTCATCTATCTCTAGATGAGAGGGTTGAGCTTGTAAAGACTGCTCGTAAGGCACTGGATGATAATGAGATGAAAGATGTGCCTATATTAGCTGGAATAGGAGCTGCCAGTACCAGGGAGACCAAGGTTCTAGCAACAAGGTGAGTCTAAGAAGCTTATAAAGAGAGCACCACTGACTTCAATTGCAGAATTGCCGAGGCTGGAGCCGACCACGCGATACTGATCACTGGTGGCTACTACGCTGGTGCTTTGATCAAGAAGCCAGAGGCGATCAAGAAATTCTTTGTAGACGTATCGGAAGCATCTCCTATTCCGGTGTAAGTGGGGCTGGGCTACTTATGCGTTGCTGTGCTGAGAATGGGGCGCAGGATGCTCTACAACTTCCCTGGGGTCACGGGTGGGATCGATATGACTAGCGATCTGGTCGAGGATATTGCCAAGTCAGCGCCGAACACATGTGGTATCAAATTGACGTGGGTTTGATTCAGGCTTGTCGAACTATGCACTACTGACCATCATATGCGATAGATGTGGAGCTGTTGGCAAGTTGACCCGTATAGTGGCTACTGTCAACTCTAAACACTTCGCGGAAACATACCCAAGAAAGGATCCAAGTGCTCCGTGAGTTGAATGCTACCTCTATCACCGTAAAGCGCTCTTCCTTTGCTAATCCAAAATTTCAGGTTCCTTGTGATTGACGGTTTTATCGACTTTCTTCTACCCTCTATGGCCGCTGGAGCCTCTGGCACGATCACAGGTGTACCAAACTTTGCGCCTGTAAGTGGGATCAATCCATGGATCCACGTTGCATAAGCTGATGAACTGTTATGTCAATAGCTCACCTGCATGAAGCTCTGGGAGTATTGCACCAGATCAGACTTGCATGCTCCAGAGGTGATGAGAGAAGCCCAAGACTTGCAAGCGTTGATCAGTAGAGCAGATTGGGCAGCCTCCAATGCCAATGTGAGTGTTGATGATGAAGCGGAGATCCATTACGCTAAGTTCTCGCATCGACAGATCCCTGGAATGAAGCGTCTGCTGCAAAATCTTTTCGGATATGGACATTTGCCTAGGGGACCTCTCCCTGAGATGAGTGTTGACGAGGCTGAGAAACTGTTGATAAACCATTCCGCGATCTTAACTATCTTAGAAACTGAGAGAAAGCTGCAGAGGGAAGGATACAAATTCACGTCTAATAAATAGAAGTTCGTACATCATGCATAAATGTCGTCTCCATTCGATCAATATTTGTCCATGTGCTTCATGTCTGCCAGTGTTGTACAGTATGTAACAAGATTCCGATGTTGACGTTCTCTTTTGTAACAAACTGTACCTGTGCTTGCTTAAGATGGTCTGCTTTTTGAATATACCACCCATGACGCTTGCGAACAGCGACAAGGTCAGTCACACATAGGAGAATGCATAACGAATGGCTACAAGACAATCCATCCAGCTAACACAGATTTAGTTGCACCCTTTGTACATCTCTAGCACACTCCCCGTCATCCTCTTCGACTATGGCTGGGATCGGCTTGTTCGCCAGTGGTGTAAGTCTAAAGGCATGTCGTCTGTCACCGACGGGGTAGTCCAAAGTCTGAGAGTGATTGGTTATTCGCTGGTCCCAGACAAGGACCGTCCCAGCTTCGTACCGGACTCTGCACGAGAAATCTTGTCTAGTGGCGATGTGATTATAGAGGAAGTTCAAGAGGTAGTCAGACTCCTCTTTGTCAAAACCAACAATGTATTTGGTGTAAACCGGGTTGACATCTAATTTTACGGGTCAGCAGGAAGGAATGTCAAGAAAAGAGATCAAGCTCACAAAGAGCTTTCTTCTTGGTAACCGGGTGAACGATGACAACTGGGTGTTCCGTTGATAAAACCTCCCTCCTCATCACGGCATCTTTACCATTCTTCAGCTCGGCGGCAGCACCATCATTATTCGAGTGGACAGCTGTCAATCCCTCGAGTCGCTTCCGAAATTTGGGTGAGAGAGAGTAGTACGCTTGGACGGACTGCGCAGGACTTAGCCCAGCCGCATGATAGCTGTATAAGCACTTACCGAGCTGATCAACGTGTCACCACCGGCCGTGGAAGGGGACTCCAACATGCAGATGAACGTGGTACCAGGCGTTTGAGGTTCTGGCGATTGATCCGTGTGCCACTGAACAGGTGATTTACCTGCCCACGATCGTCGGACTCGGAGATCGCTGGTTCAGTCATCAGCGTGATGACTTCCTGTTTAAGCTTCACTGACTCACTCTTTATGATCGTAGATGATCATGTGTTCCACGGATCCAGCGGCTGGATGCGGAGCCCAACCGTGGATGTGCAAGGGACCGAAGTGGCTGTGAATTGTCAGCGACGTCATCATGCCTTCCGGATAATTACTCACCGAACGATTCCCTTCTGCTTCTCAAACCCGAGATCCCCAAAATCCTGGTCTCTGAAGACGAGAGCACCTCTTTGAGCAGCTGGGGGGGATTCCGAAGTCAGCTTAATCAAGGAAGTCACCCGCACCACTCACCGAGAAGGGCCAGCTCATCTAGACCTTTCGAATCAAGCTTGGATACTTGTACGCCGTGTATCTCAGTACCTACATGTGGGGAGAGGTCAAACTACATGTGGATGCGTCAACTGTATTCAGAGTACAGTCTAGTTCACACTCACGAATTTTGTAGCTCCTTCCAAGAGATTTGGGAAGCTGGGATCTGCCCGATGGCCTGGGTCGAAATGTTCAAACTCGCCGAGATCCTCTACCTTTTCCAGCGGATCGTAAAAAGCTAGATAAGGAGTGAGCTAGGGTTGCATCTATAGACAAATACTCACGCATGTAATCTGGGTATAGAGGGGACCCATCGTCGTTTTTTGGTCTTGATAATCGAGCTTTGTTGATGTCCTTGAGGCTGACCGGGGTCTGCTCGACTTTGGGTTGATCTAGAATGAGAGGCATGATGAGGTGTTGACTTTCTGTGATGTGAGGTATGTGTGAGTGAATCTTATCGTTAGACTCAGCTGTGACGATCAGCGGACATATATACCGAACTTATTGCTTTGTGAGCAGACTGCAGGATCTCCATGCACTTGCAGCGGATCATCGGATAAGCCGCTCTACGAGTTGCCTGTAGCCCAATTCGTGCTTTCTGACTCTTTCAATATATTTTCTTTCATACTCGTATGTTTTTACCCAACATAAATTCCCTGACTTTAGTAATGATTTTCTGACTCTGTGGAAAGATTCTTACTCAATCGAGCAGTTGCTGCCTGAAATTCATGTACCACGGCGTCGGTATCTTCGGCTTATGCGCTTTCCAAAATCAGGTAAGTGCGGATAGGCCGCTCAAAATCCCGAAGAAGCTTATCTTGACATTTCCTAGGACCTGATTGGGCGATGCAGAGTCCACTTTTTGATAAGGAATGTGCGGCAGATATGTATATAATCTTCGTGATGCATGGATGATTCGTCGACCCCCTCATCCATCCAAACTCACAACATCATGTCGTTGTCACCTTCCACCGAGGAAAAGATCAATCCGTCCGATGCTCAGGCACTCGCCGTGACTGAAGCTCATCATAATGAAGAGTACGAGGAGTTCCTCATCCTGGAGAAACAGATGGAGGGTGCTCCTCATCGAAAGCTCATGAGGAAGCGTAAGTGGCGATAGGTCAAGCATACACTGTGCTCATCCTCCATCTACAGTGGACTTCCGATTGCTGCCGACTTTATCAGTGCTCTACTTACTCGCATCGCTCGATAAAGCGAACGCCGGGAATGCCAAATTGTTTGGGTTCCTCGAAGAGATCGGCATGACCGCTACTCAGTTCAATTACGGTAGGTCTTATGGGAGCTAGAGGTATATTCAATGGCTGATGAGATCACTCGACCAGCCTTGATGTACCTCTTCTTCACGTACGGTCTCTTCGAGCCAGTTTGTAACGTGTGTCTTCGACGACTGGGACC
Organism: Kwoniella mangroviensis CBS 8507; assembly: GCF_000507465.2. Taxonomy (NCBI): domain Eukaryota; kingdom Fungi; phylum Basidiomycota; class Tremellomycetes; order Tremellales; family Cryptococcaceae; genus Kwoniella; species Kwoniella mangrovensis. Next base: position 480,271 of record NW_027062534.1, on the reverse strand, counting down.
GAAAATATGGTTTCCTATCGCGGTGACTACTTGGGGGTTGATCACCACTCTCACTTGTGTTGTATCAAGCTACGGCGGCTTCGTTGCTATTCGATTGTTCCTGGGTGCTGCCGAGGCTAGTATCTACCCAGGAGGATATCTCCTGCTCAGTATGTGGTACAAGCCAAAGGAGTTGGCCACGAGAATGGCCCTGTTCTACGGTGCGAACACCGCTGCTGGGGGTGAGTGATAGTCTATTCGTTCACTGGCTACGCTTGCTGACCCCAGTGACAGCCTTCGGAGGTGTTATTGCCTACGGTGTGGGTAACATGGACGGCATGCATGGTTGGAGAGCTTGGCGGTGGTTGTTTCTGGTGGGTCTTCGATGCTACACCTCAACAGACAAGTGCTAACTCCTAGACAGATCGAAGGATTGATCACGGTTTTCTTCGGTCTCGCTTCGTACTTCATGCTCCCGCCGTTCCCTCACACGTACAAGGCTGGAACGAAGAACTCTTGGCTCACTCCGGATGAAGCGAAGTACGCAAGACTTAGGACAAAATACGCCAACGGTCCCCACGCCCCGACCTACGTCTTCCAATGGAAGGATGTGCTCGCTGCCGCAAAGGACAGAAAGACCTACTTCATGTGAGTAGTCTGTGAGATCTCACCGACAATCCGACAGTGCTGACTCTGAAGCAGGATGATGCTGTTCTGGTGGGGAGGATCCATTCCCACGTACTCTCTCTCGTACACTCTCCCAACGATGGTGAAGAACTTGGGTTATACCGCCGTCAAGGCTCAAGCCTTGACAACCCCTCCTTACATCTTTGCCACCATCGTCACCGTCACCATTGGAATCATCTCAGATCGATTCAGAAGAAGATACTTCGCCATCATGTCAGCTTATTCCCTGGGTCTGACAGGCATAATTATTATCTGGATCACCGTTCACCACCCACACCTCACTGGAGTCAGCTATTTCGCTATTTTCCTCGCCGCTGCCGGTTATTCTGCTCAAGCACCGATCGTAGGTGCATGGACCAGTGAGAACGTACCCAATCCAAGTAAACGAGCGGCAGCAATTGGGTTCTTGATGTTGTTCGGAAGTATCGGTGGTGGCAGTATCGGTTCGAACATCTATCTTGCAAATCAGGTGGGTACCAATCAAAGTCGGGAGGGGCATGAGCTGACGACTTTAATTAGGCTCCATATTACCCCCTTGGTTTCGGCTTCTCCGTCGGGGCGACCGTACTTGGTGCTATGGTTCCAGCTACGATACATTGGACATTGCTCAAGAGAGATAACATGCGGAAGGACCGCATGGATGAAGCGGAAGTTCTTGCGACGTACACCGCGGAAGACCTGAGTGCGATGGAGGAGTACAGTCCGTTGTTCCGGTACTCGACATAAGTTAATCAATTCATCAGGTGCAGCTGTAAAAGAGAAAGGCGCCATTTGGTCGGATCGGTCGATACATGTAATGCATCTGTCAGGGCAATATGCAACCCGCTCTTCAAATCATAGGTCCGGCTTTGCGATGATAATGATGACAGACTTTGATCCCAGCAATTATATTGCGGTTGACTGAGTGCCCGAGAAAGTAGCAATGTAGCACCAAGGCCCCTTTGTTATACGTGATCCACTGGTTGTTGTGAAGTTAGGTCTTGATTCGTAATTCTGGTGAACTACCGGGATGACACCCTCAAGCTGATGAAAGCCTGGGATGCGTGGCTCCCTTGAAGCAGGACGGGGTGGTTGTATATGAACGGCCTATGCCAAGCGGTGTATGTATGCAGTAAACAATAAGAAAAGGTAGTTGAGGAAGGTGTTCACGTACACCTTCGAAGAAGTATCTAGTAGATTATCAAGCAATCAGAGTGTTGCAGAAGTTAGTGGTATAAGTTGGAATAAGTTATAGTAAAGCATAACTTATATGAATGCGGGATCAGCCGAAGGCTGATAATCTAAGATTTCTAACATGTCTCGGTTCCAGTACTTATGTCTTCCTTACCAAGGAAATTCTTGCCATTGGATTTTACTTTCGCTACATCCTATGTATATTGGTTCTCCTCTTTCATATCTATCTGCCAGTGGGCTTGGAACGGCAGTGTCTAGTCTGTAAGTGTCACAACTGGGGTTGGGAGTTGATGAGGAGAGAAAGTGGCACTATAGGTAAAAATTGAATGTCGAGTATGCCGATGCACTATGTACAGCGAGTTGGGCAGATAGCTCTACTTTTGGCAGGTGCAGCGAATCGTATGGACTGAGTACTTTTGATACGAGCAAGCCAAGCATATCATTCTTTCATACTTGTTCCGCTGCTCTGGGCCCTCCATGATTCCTCTCGCTTTCCTCATCAGCGAACCCGATGCATAGTATTTCTCCCTCAAAGGGAACGCCAGTATTATTCTATGTCGATATTATTTATAAGAGTGTATATCATTTCAAGCACAGTATATATGGGAGGAATGACGCGGACACATTGCCCAATCGTGTACATAGACACTTAAAACAACATGGCAGTGCCCACGACCACACCGACCAAGGTCAATGCAGCAGTCCCAACAGCACCGTACTGTTGAGGTGCGCCACTTGAGCTTCCTGATGAAGAGGCGGCGGCAGAGGCGGCGGCTGAAGTTGCAGCGGCCGCTGAGGAGACAGGGGCGGTCGAACTTGAGCCCCCGGATTCAGAATAAGTGTAGTTTTCGGAGTGCGTGGAAGTGTAGTTCGCCTCTTGTCCAGAAGCATCACAGGCTGCGGTCGCAGTATCGAACCAAGTGGCTACGTCGGAAGAGCATGATCCTCTGATGGAACGATCTGGTGAGCACGGTATTTGCAGAGCCCTTGGCAACGCATCACTCACTGGTAGAGACAGATCTTGACGTTTTGGACGAATGTGTTGTCACAAGCACAAGCAGTACTGGGCATGCACATCAGCAAAAGCAGGCACTGAGAATCATTATGATCATCACGACTCACTAGGTCGATCCACAGGTACCATTGGCAGCAAGGGTAGAGTCAACGCAGGATTGCTGGTAAGTGCTCAAAGTAGTGGCGCTGGAATACAAGTCAGTTTTGGACTGGTCAGTTTGAGGGAGGAAGGAAGGGAATAGCTTACTTCTGAGCCAAGACAACCGAGAGTCCAGCGACTGCAGCGAGAGAGAGAGTGACCTTCATTGCGAGAAAATGTTTCGACGGAACCGTCTATGTGGCGATTTAAAAATGAGATGTTGGAATCGAAAAAAGGGGAATGGAGCGAGTGGGATTATTTATACGTCTTCTTTCAAGCTTTTTCTCGAGCAACGCAGAGGTGGACAGAGGACACCGGCCGAGCAAAGGAAGTGCTATGTCCATCGTTGTATACGGTAATAGCCAAAGCTTTGAGCATATCGTATCCTGATGAGATAGACGAGGTCACTGGTGAGGTCGGCCGAGCGACTCGCAAAAATAGATTGATACTCTTGGCGTTCCTCGGACGTGGCAACGCCTACATCCGCCTCTTCGTCGCCAACAGTCCAAAAAGATTCTACAAAAGTGCGAACATGTCAAAAATTCAATTTACTTGCCTTATCAGATAATTCCTCAAAGGTTTCTGGGGCTGGGAACGTTCCACCAGGGTTGGGATCAACGGCCAGCGTGATTTGGCGGCCGAAGCCCTTGCGGTGTCTAGTTTAAACGATGGTCCATCTCGGAAATTTTTGATTCCCGCAGCTCAACTCTTTCTCAAGAAGCTTTGCCTTCCGACAACCTGAGTAGCGTGCCCCTTCTCTCTTTCGCACTTTATGTGCTCTATGCGAGTTAAGCGGATGTCCGCGATTTTCCGAATGGCGTGGATTCCATGCCTATGCGGGCTTCTCGCTACCAGGGCATATCATGACTAGTACGCCCATGTTCTAGCTGTTGCCCTAGCTACAGCCGGCGTCGATCCGGCCAATGTTATCAGATAAAATCGGCCGTCTCTGGCTTCGGCCTGAACTTTCATAGCTCGAGATCGCAAAATGATGATGTAGGCAAGCCATGTACGAATCGGTAAATTTCTTATGCATCTACAGAAATGCATCTACATCTACAATATCTATCAGCCGTCTTTTTATTCTCGAGATTCCAGATAACCAATTTATTGCATGAAAGTCGAATAGCAACTTGCTTGTCATCATCATTGCCACAACGACGTTGTCATCAACACTAGCAATGGCACATATGATACGAAGAGATACATATCCGTCCCCAGGTGCTTTGGGCTTCATAGTGAGTCTCCGGCGCCTCCTTCATAGAGTCTGTCACAGCTGAAATATTGCAGTATCCCACTCCTAGAACCTATAATGCGACCACAGCGGGCACCCGACCATGTGGAGTTGCCGCCGTAAGTGCGACAAGGGACTATGTCCCGTTGAGTGAGTCTTGATTTTATCGGCCCAGCTCAATGAACAAACTGATTTGGAAATACGACTAGACGGAGGTAATCTGTGGCTGCTGTCGCAAGCGAAGGTCGAGAATATCCAGCTGAATTTCGCCAATTCAGAAGACCCAACAGAACAAACAGATTTCGATAACTTGGGCATGGCGATGACAGGTCTGACCACCGGCGATATGTGTATTCCTCTGCCGGATTTCAGTGAGTCTTTGGGTCGGACGACGGGTTAATCTTTGCGATTGACGTTGATTCTCAGCGGACCTTGGTCTGATGCTGGGCGACAAGATCACTCTACAAGTGGCTTACGCCCTAGAGGCGAATTGTAAGCGGTATTGTGTCCTGTGCTGTTGTGTTTCGATGTTAATCATGTCAAGACCTATATACACAGCCGGTTCCAAATTGTATCAGTGCGCGGACATAGAGCTGATCTCAGCCCATAATTATGAGGCACCACCGTACTCATGCACAAATACCAGTACAACTTGTGAGTAGACGACCTGGTCTTACGCTCGGGCGGTCCTCTCGGAGTTAACTCTTCTTTGATAGGGAGCGACTCGGATGCCTCCTCGACAGACGGCGCAGCCGCTACTGTGACTGTCACTTCTTCTGCTTCCACTGGTGGCAAAGTCAGTCCAGTGAGTTCTGTCTTTCCGACGTCCTATGACTCAAGGTCGACTAAAAAGCTCAAATGGCGTAGCTTGCAGCGGGATGGATCGGAGCTGTCGTTACCCTGGCAGTCTTGGCAGCTGCCTTGGGATTAGCTTATTACTGTGGCTTCCTCATGTTTCGAAGTCAGAGAAGGGACAAGTTGAGATACAGCGGACCTAATCCGATTCAGCTACAATCGCAATCCAACCTATCAGCTGACGACATCTCGCTGCATCGACGCACAACTGTAGATCACAAAGGTCCTTTGTAGAGAAAGAACGTTCTGGGACACTTTTTCAACGATATATTCCCGGAGCCCTGTGCCGTCCCATCAGGGCTACCTGACCCTATCATTAGGCTATGCATGGTATGTGATTCAATCAATCCATGTAATGATGGGTTCTCACAGCGAGGAAAGTGTGCTATACCATACGATAGTTCCGGCACGGAGGTATCACTCGACGGGATCGAACTGGTCAGCCGAGAAAATCATAAAATATGTGGGTGAACGAGGCGAGAGTTCTTGCCAGTGACCCTGTCATTCACAAGATTAAAGCAGCTGTACACGCTGAATCAGCTAGTGCCGTAGACAACCCGTACTAAGTCAGTCGACGATAAGGTCGTTGACTTGTCAAGTATGGAAGAATTTTTTCACTGTAGATGATCGCCATTGTTCATGTTGCCTTTCCTTCGATCGCCACTATGGAGAGTTGGTAAGAGATCGCTTCATCGCATACTGGACACGTCTCTGATTGCAGTCACCACAGAGACGCCTCGCCGCGCAATAAACATCCTCAAGTAAATATCCAATGAAACTTTCATAACATACGGGAAGTCATTGCTCGGAAACGTCTAGCCCTTCATACTATCCGATTCCTAGCTCTTGTTTTTCCGGCGCATCTTCTTCCGTACTTGTCTCCTATCACTCATGCTGTTCCTCGATGAGTGGATCTCGATGTTACCGTGGGCACGATAAGCGATGTCTTTGTCTCCCTTCTTAGAGATCCAACTGCCACGTGATTTTAGGATGATTTCAGATTTCGCTTACCAGACGATCCCATCGAGGATGGGATTCAGAAGTCATACAATATTTTCCTAAGACAGGATTTGCGGAGAAGCAGGAGCACGATGTGCAGAGTGCTTTTGGCTATTCGGCCATTCTGTCTCCTTTCACATGGACAGAGCATTGTAGATGCGCGTGCGACCAGATACAGAATGATGTGTTTACAGATGAAACCATCGAAAAATCTGTCAACACTGACGGTTGTCATGGCCAATGACAAAACCCACAATGACGAAGAGGACTTTAGTAAATTGTCATAGGCCAGTGCAAATTAGTTTGCAGAATGGGTACACGACTCAGTGAAGTCAGATCAGCATGAGGATCCGTGTCAAGAAACAGAGACAGTCCGAAGAGGTTAACAGGAACCGAGTGAACATGGCTGATTTTCAATTAACAATTAATTTCATTTTACCACAAAACTAACGTTCTAATTACTGCCCAGCCGCTTTCACATCCACCGCTTATTGAGCTTTAGCATCGACACCGGCAATGTAAGCGACAAGGTCACAGACTCGTCGAGAGTAACCGTACTCGTTGTCGTACTAGATTTGTGATAGTAAAGTCAGCATCACTCTACTACAGGAATATCACGAAAATGGATTGTTACTCACCCAGCTGACAAGCTTGACGAAGTTCTTGTTCAAAGCGATACCAGCTTTAGCATCGAAGATGGAGGACTCGGTTGATCCAGTGAAGTCAGTAGAAACGACCTCGTCTTCAGTGTAACTACAATGAAGAAATGTCAGCTCGCTGTTGACGAGGACGACTGTGAAAGGGCGATTAAACAAGACATACCCTAAGATACCCTTAAGTTCAGGACTTTCAGAAGCCTTCTTGATGACAGCCTTGATTTCATCGTAAGAGGCACCCTTCTCAATTCGGGCGACAAGGTCGACGACGGAGACATCAGAGGTAGGGACTCGGAAAGCCATACCAGTGAGTTTACCGTTAAGATCAGGAATGACCTTTCCGACGGCCTAGCGAAGAAAACGAGTAAGCTTTGTAATGTGAAAGAAACCTAGCGTAGCTCACTTTAGCAGCACCAGTGGAAGAGGGGATGATGTTGGCGGCAGCACCTCGACCACCTCTCCAGTCCTCTGTAGTGATAAAGGCAACGAGCATCAGGAACCGTTCTGAGACGTTTGGAGATGGGGCACTCACTGTTGGATGGACCATCGACAGTCTTTTGGGTAGCAGTGGTGGCGTGAACGGTAGTCATGAGACCTTCAACGATGGTGAACTATTTATCTATGAGTCAGCCCAGAAGTATGAGCGATGCCGAAAGATTGACTTACGTTGTCGTGGATGACCTTGGCGAGAGGAGCGAGACAGTTGGTGGTACAAGAAGCGTTGGAGATAACTTGGTACTCAGGCTTGTATTGCTCGAGGTTTACACCACATACGAACCTGGAATCGAAGTGTGATAAGTATACCATACAAGTGAGGGACTTTCGCTGGTGATGTTTGTCAACTTACATAGGGGCATCAGCCGAAGGGGCAGAGATGATGACCTTCTTGGCACCACCTTTGAGATGGGCACTAGCCTTGTCGATGGTGGTGAAGACACCGGTTGATTCGACAACGTAATCGGCACCGGCCTCACCCCATTTAATGGCGGTAGGGTCTCGCTCACCGAAAACAGAGATGGGCTTGTCGTTGATGAAGAGTTTACCTTCTTTGGTCTCGACAGTTCCCTTGAATCGACCGTGGGTCTAGAACACACCATTGATTAGTCAGCAGATACGTACGAGAGGGAAACAGACATGGACTCACAGAGTCGTACTTGAACATGTAGACCTGAGTACACGAGCATCAATGAGTATGTCAAGATCTGATCAAGCGATGCGAATGGAACATACCATGTATTCAAGATCGATGAAGGGACTATGACGACACATATGGATCAGCACAAACGTGCGGTAAAAGACCAGTGAGGTATCTCAAGATGCTTACTCGTTAACGGCAACAACTTCGATATCGCCGTGTTCGATAGCATTTCTATTTGTGAAGAGTGAAGATAGTCAGCGGTGGAGGACCGATCGACGGTGCTCCAGTTCAAAGCATACCTAAGAACGATTCGACCGATTCGACCTGGAAACCATCAAACGATACCATTAGTCAGTTTGGATCGATATGAGATATTTTTGCCGATGAGGGAATACAGCAAGTGAAGCATAGATGCGTGTACGGGAGTGGCCCGCTCAGGCATGCATGCTGCAGTCCGGAAAAGGGGATATAAGACAGAAGAAGGGAGATAAGGCTTATTTATGGTAGTCAAGAAGGGGCAAACAGATACGCACCGAAACCGTTGATTCCTACTTTGACGGCCATTTTGATTTTGTGGTTTGTTATTTGTGTTGACTGAGAAGTTGTTGAAAAGAGGAGGAAGAAGATTGAAGATGAAGAGTGAAGGGAGATGGAATGAGATAGAAGGAAGAGAGAGAAAGGAGTGAGTGGGTGGTTGGGTGGACGAGTCGAGGTGGAGTGAACGTGGGAATGTGAAATATGCGAAATATGGGAAAAATGAGTCAAAGACCGTACAGAACTCTTATTCCCAATAAAGACGCACACCTATCCGATGCTAAGGCGTGCCTAAATGACACCTCACCATATCTCTGATGCCGGCGGTTTATCGTGGTTCCCCTCATCTCCTGAAACTAGATTCATACGACTTGCATAAATAACACCGACCTAAGTCTCGAGTGGCGGTAGGTTTGGCCACATGGTGCTGCCGACTCGGAGTTATACCGGAAAAGCCGCAACGTGGGAAAGTAAGGTTTTCTCAATTTTTGTGTTTTTTTTTGGTTGTTGTCGGTTTAGCTTTGGACTAAGAAAATCATTTTCACGTTTTGGGGTTGTTTATCTGGTTCCATACATCATGCTACCACACAGCACAACCTCTGGTTTGACATCCACTCGCTTTCTTCACGGAGCAACCAGAGGAGATAGATAGAACCCTTGTTCGACTGGCCGGGGGGTACGCGGAGTCCCCTTCGGTGCTTTTGGTGGTCTCTCTGCGTTCAAACGATTACTGTGATTTTTAATGCATTTTCAATAGAGGTGCCCCCTTTTCTTTTCACCCTTAATGCTTGGTTGTTTCATCCGGTTCCAAGGTTATCTGTTGGCCCCCTCGTTCCTCTCTGATGCGCCTTCAATCACGGATCAAACAAGTTACAGTCTCTTACTTATCTTCGCACACTAACGTCAGACGTGATGTTCATGTCCATGATGCGTGATCATAGACACTAGTCAGACCTACTATACCAACATCAGTGTTGTATGACAGAGAATTTGCCGGCGGTGACTGACTGTCATGGCATAGTCTAGCCCATCTGGAATCAATGACGCGGTGGCACAACTCTCATAATGCTATATTACAGTATATGCATTGAAAATCGAGTGGAGCGCTTGCGGCAACCTCGGGTTTAGCTGTAGCATCATCAAGTGAGGAACATAACAGCAGAGGGACCAGAGGAATGTGATGAGAGAACTAGGGAACTAGGGAATTAGGGACTCTGTTGATTGAGATGACGCGTTGAGTATTGTTTTACCCTGGTTTAAATTGACATGTTCTCACACGCATGAGACATTTTAGATTAGTCCGAGTCCAAGACCCTTTGATCTCTTCTTAATCCGATACCACCTTTCACCCACTCTGTTGTGCTTTTTCCGTGCCAATCAGTATGCATGTTTTCGGTCCTTACAACCAAACTCGATCAGCATCATCCTAATCGCTGTCTGTCCCTTTTCCCATGAGCTCCGTTTTCGTTCATTGCGCGATCCTTTGCCTTTTTGCTTTTAGGGGTGGGGGGAAATTCATCATCACCGTCTTGGCTTTTTCCATTTCGGTATCTACTCAGCATGTCCAGATCTGTATATAAGCCGACTCTCTGTCTGTTGTGTCGCCTCTCTCTTTTTTTCTTATTCATTCAATCAATATCTTTCTCGATAAAGTAAAACCGTCTGTTAGTATTCGATCACCAATCATATCGTACATACAACTCAACCAACATGTCCACTGAACAACAGTATAAACAAGCTTCGATCTTCACCGCTGACGGTGTCCTCTTCGATATGGTGAGTACACTGTGATGACACAAGGTATGATGACGTTGCTGACCTCGGTTTTAGGATGGTACTTTGACCGACTCTATCGCTGCCGTCGAAGCAGCTTGGACTGCCAAAGCTGAAGAACTCAACCTCGAACCAGAAGAGGTTATCCGAGCCACACATGGTCGAAGGGCTAGTGATAACCTGATGGAATTGGTGCCAGGTCTGCGTAAGGAGCATGTAGAGCGAGAGGTTGAAAGTGAGTCTTCCTTAACTTTGCGGTACTGAATCACGATCGGATTGACTAACGTGTTTTTGCTTGAAGAATTTGAACGATCGATTCTTGCCTTTGCCGATACCCCACCTCATTCTCGAAAAGGATCTTTCAGCTCTGCTCGATCTAGACAATCATCTATAACCAGCGGTTCCACTCGTCGGTCTTCGATCGCTCCTATGACACCCGTCAGCAATAGCAATACTCCTGACGTTGCACGACATCCTTCATTCCAATTCAGTACCACCGACACCTTAAATTTGACGAGTCTCAAACTAAGCAAAACATCAGTATCTGAAGTAGCCGTAGAAGACGAATCTCCTTTTGCTGATGAAGAAGCTGAAGATTTGATTGACATGAGTGTCCGAATCCTTCCTGGTGTGAGGAAGATGATCAACTCCCTTCCTGAGGGCAAATACGCTGTCGCCACTTCTGGTGCTAAGACATATTGCCACGGTTGTCTTAACAGGACTGGGTGAGTCAATTCTCTCAAGTCCGCTCCTTTGCTCATTCGCTGACAACTTTCCAACAGTATCACAATTCCTAAAGTCTGTGTTACTGCCGATGACGCTCGACTCCTACGAGGAAAACCTTTCCCCGACCCATTCTTGCTCGCTGCCTCGGATCTAGGAATCGCACCTACCAGGGCTGTAGTCTTCGAAGACTCACCTTCAGGTATCAAAGCTGGTGTAGCTTCCGGCGCTACTGTCATTGCAGTTTGCACTTCCCATACTCGGGACAAGATCGAAAACCTTGGTGCTCACTTTGTTGTCGACACCATGGATCAAGTCAAAGTTGACCACATGGAAGATGGTCAACTTAGATTCACTGTAGCTTACTAGACGATTATCCATTATAACGATGATAAAACCTTCCTGTATCCATTTCTGATCCAGTTTGTTGCTTATAGATATTGTCTTTGATAGATGTTCTTATAGATGTTGCTTATCCATATGCATGCCTGCTACTAAAATGAAGCCGCAGTCTCATCTGTTCTTGGAATGTCGCCTGCAGATAGTCATGTGGAGGTGGTCCAGTCCATCGAAGAAATGTGAGATAACCCTTCCGGTGGTCATATCAACATTGCGGCAATCCATCCATTGTGTCATGTTCATCATACGCATCTTGGTGGAATGCAATGTTCGAGAAGATGGCGGGACACAAAAGATTCGGTACATATAAAATGTGAGCATCTTCAAGAGGATGTGCAGCATCATAATCTTCAAATCATCTACTCTTCATCTGTACCACTAACTATCATTTCTTATTCACAAAGACAACGATGCCTCCTCAGCTATTCTCGAACTTATCTAAGCGTGCTTGCGCCTACCATATCACCGACTCGGTAAGTCTACTATCAGCGTCAACACCATATCTACTCGTACTTTGCTGATTCGTATATATCTATCACAGGGGGGAAAGCTCTACGACTCTGATGGAAACGTCTGCGAGTCTCTAGGAGTCGATGATAAGATATTCTTGGCTATCGCTCTATCAATATGTACGTCCTTCAGAGTATCTTACTTTCTTGCACACATGCTAACAATCAATAATAGGTGGTGTGGTCCTGCTTTTTTTAGGAGGCATCTACTTACGGCGTCTACAAAAGTCGAGAGCTCAAGATAGAGCTATGCAAATATCCTCGGAACCCAAAATGTCAAGTATGGGAACACCTCTTATGAGACATGCAGGCTCTTTCGCTTCATTATCAAGACAAGTTTCTCGCGCACCCCCTTCACCCTTATCTTCCGATTCCCATTCCAGTCAATTCAGTTCACCCAATCCTGGATCTCCTTATTCTCCAAGTTCCGAAAATTTCCATTTCCCCATTCTCTCGGCTGACGGTCATCTCCTACCTCCTCCACCTGCATCATCTCGAAAATCACCCGTCGAACTCAACTCCGTTGGCTTAGATCGACCTCTCCCTGTGGCTCCTGCATCCATGGCAGCTCCCTTATATGCTCCCGTACCAAAGAGCTCTCAACGATGGAGTTATAGGACTTCTTCGGAAGATTCACATGGATATCCTGCTGGTTTGTACTCTGGTGTCGAGATAAGAGGAGATGGTTCAGTAGAGGTCATGAGAGATGATTATGGGATCGAAACCACCAATATTCGATCTTCACCTACTATCTCTCGTGTCGATCATTCTTTGGGTGGATACGCCCCTCAACCTCAGCGGGCGACTTTCTATCAAAGCTTGTCTGCCGAAGGGGATGACTACTCAGTGTATGATTATGTTTCGGACGAAAGTCACAGGCGATATTGAGATACTCGCGGACAGTAGCTAAGGGACGACATCGGAAGGGCCAGTTTGATAACAAGGGGGGCTGAGTGATGTAAATAAATTCCTTGCAAAAAGAGCGGTGACCTCAATGGAATACTAGTATAACATTTTTGGACCTTTATACCCTTCTCACATATACCCTTAATATGTACTACCACGATGTAATCTACTATAGCAAGCAATTCTATGATGGGGAGGTCAGTACATTACTAACTTACCGATCTCACCAATACTTATCGAGTAAGCTTGAACGCCAGCTACTGCAATCTTGTGCTTCCATGAACGGAACATGCGAGTATCTTCGAGAATCTGAGGTGGAACCCGATGATCGACGATTTAGCAACAGATTGAATCTTATGCAAGATATATGAATGATGTTTACAGAAAGTTTACAGAATGTTACACTAATTTTAAGGGAATTTATATCATCATTCTCCATTGGAGAGGGCGTTTTGCGCTTGTAATTGCGAAAACAAATCCTGAGAATAACAATATCAGCAATAAGCTATCAAGTGGATGTATGAGACTTACTTCAGCTGTATAGTCCGTATCAGAGCGTTCAGGAAGGCCATTCTCTCTTAGAATGAAATTCACCATCATGCGCATCTGCTTCTGTGTGATGGGTGTCGACCCAGGTGGAACAGCCGGGACTGAACGGATCAATTAGCGAGACCCTTCAAATGCATGAACTTACCTCGTATTTTCGGTTTCAAGAATTCATGATGGAGTAGTTCAGGGATGGTCAGACGATGCTCTTTCCGGTATGAAAGACATCGTTGCATCGTATCGATCGCAGCTGGGGCTATCGAGACTGCTAGAGATGCAGGATCGATAGGATGTCCATCAAGAGCAACTCCGACGGTGGCTTTGGGGACCGCTACCTCAGGGTACTCTATGACATGTTGTGGGTTTGCGATAACCTGCATCTTGGCTAGAGGTCCACCGCCAATATGCTGGAATGGAGGATTACCGTATATCATTTGATACAAGATACAGCCTAAGGACCACACATCGCTAGGATACGACAGCTGAGATCATTAGCAATTGTCCTAGGCATACGTTCACTTACTTTTAGCACTTTTTGGTTGTTCATACGTTGAATAGCTTCCGGACTCATATAGTTCACCGTTCCGATCTAACAATAGTCAGCTGAGTCCAAAAGTCATGCGACTCACCTGCTGGTCTCGCTGAATATTGACCGTGTCGTTGGCTATCGCCTTGGCAATACCAAAATCGATGATCTTCAATCGTCCTTTGACAAGAACGAAATTCGCGGGTTTAAGATCGGTATGTACCACATTCTCCTTGTGCACAGCTTGAACCGCTTCCAGCATCTATAATGAATCAGCGACATTCATGTCTGTTTGAACTCACTTGTTCCCAATATAATCCCACAAAATTCATATTAATCGCCTTGCCTCGTTGTTCATCGAGAAGAGCGGCAAAATCGATCTCTCCGCATTCCATCACCTATGATAATTGATTAGACATGGCCACCTCGAGGCAAAGTTTACTCACCATCATCAACCGATGAGGCCGATTCCCCTGTCCAAACGTGATTTGGTGATCTATCAACTGGATTACTCTGTCGTGGCCACGTAACCGTTTGAGCAGTTCTATTTCATTTGTATAACTCTGGTATGTTTCGGAATCAGCTCGATCTAATTGAACTACCTTCAAAGCGTAGATGATACGCTTTTTCGGTGGTGCCGAGTACAAGACGGAGTAAACAGTCGAAGAACCACCTTTTCCTAGACGCTGCAAACGCTCGTAGGGTATGGAGTTTACCTGTAAAGAGATTGTCAGCAGTGAAATATGTACTATGTGAGCTGTATTGTGGGCCCACCAAGAATGATGTTCTGGCTGCGGCTACTGGGATCGCGGAAAGTCCTTGAACGTCCAACCTTGCTTGCTGCCCTAGTATTGGTGGTGCCGTCACAGGATTGGCGAGCGATGTTTGCGAGTTCTGTATGTTGTTGACGGCCGGGGCAGGTCGAACAGCACGGAGAGGTTGAGGTTGAGGTTGAGGGCTGTATCTATCCGGAGCAGGCGGGGATTTGCGTATGGGCTGTGGGTAAGCTGATATTCCCACATCATCCCGATAAGAAGGGTCATATTGCGACTGCTGTGGTTGCGAGTAGTTGGGCATTTCCGTGCTGCGACCATTTCCCCTATCTACCTGTGAATTGAACGGTCTAAATGGTCGATCCTCCTCATCTGGAATATTAGGATTTGTTGACTGTAAACTACTCCGACGTTCAGAAGAGCGATGCAGCTGTTCTAGGCGGCCCTGAAATGGTTCCTGAGAGCGTTGTGAGATGAACATGTCTTCTTCTGGTATTACCGGTGATTTCGATTGCTGGATTACAGGAGAGCCATGATACTGGTTGCGGGGAGGAAGATGCGCAAAGTGGGTACTGCCTGTGCTCGAGGATTGTTGATGAGATGGTAGGGCGGAGTCTGGTTCTTGGAGAGGCAAAGGTTCATTACGGGGAGGTGATTCTGCTAATCATCAGCCCACTGAGGCCTTCTGATCTATCATGACAAACTTACCAAGTAATACAGGACTACCCCTTTCAGCTTCTTCCTGAATGTCTCCTGGTTCTAGAGCGGGTATCACACGCCTTGCAGGTCCACCAAACTTGGATAGACCTCCAAGCCTTCTTCCCGTTGATCGCGCAGTGGATGTCAGAGTTCTTTCGGTGATACCGGGAGTCATGTAAGTGGACGTCGATGTCAGGGTTGCAGAAGAAGAGGATTCAAGAGGTATAGAGGATGAAGAGGAAGTGTGAGTCAAGACGGGACGCATCGTTGCGGTATGTGAAGTCGTGCTTGATGAGAGCTGCAGCAAGGATTAGACAATGATCCTTTTGGCAAGATAATGATGAACGTCTCGGCTCACATTTGAAGATTCCTCTATAGTGAGCATCTCATTATCATCCCCCTCATACTTCTGCCTTGTGACCGGAGCTGACACCACACGCTGGAATCTCCGTGATCCTCCATATATCCTGCTCGAACTACCACTTCCACTTCCACTACCTCCTGAATCCAAATGATGAGATGACGAAGATCGTGTTCCAGAAGAGAAACCGCTGCCGGGTGGTGTAGGTATGAGTGGCGATCCAGTCGCAGTCGAAGCATCAGTCAAGGAAGCGACCTGTACCGAAGAAAGGGAAGATCTGGCCGAATGTATGTTTCGAGGAGGGGGAGTAGTTCTTGTGTTGGTCGATGACGATGATAATATACCAGCTGGAGGGGGCGACAACGAGTTGGGTCTGCTGTTGATCTTTCCCAATGACAAGGAGGAGAATCGAGATACTGGTGGTTCGTTTTCGCTCGCCTGACCTATACCCTTGTTGCCCTTTTCTAATTCCCAATCGAAATGAAAGTCGGGCACCTGCACTTCAAACGAATCTTCATCATCGTTCCATAGCTCTTTCAATCCGCCGTCATTGAGTGCGGCCGACATGACTGGACCAATTTGCTGTAAGGGCTTACGTCTTTGAGATTGACCTTGGATCGCGCCTAGAGACGACGCTTTAGACATGGAGACAAATAGTGAGCAAGGGAATGGTGGACGATGATTGTGAGCTGATTTCGTTTGTTTTTTTCGGTTTATTTCCGATTTGATGGGAGAGATGTCGTCTGCTGCTCTTGGATGATGTGTTGCTACCCGGGATCTGCAGATCTGCCTTGGGTGTATTCTGTTTCTAGGTTTAGGGATTGAGTAGGTTGAGTGACATGGATGTAGAATGATATGATGTACGGAGAGAGGGAGACAGAGAATCGACATGCGAAAAAGCAAGGCGCGTGTGTTGTCTGACTTTTGTCTTGTTTACATCTCACAGAGTGATACTGCCACGTGGCTGTTGGTGCCAGACTGCATGGGTACAATCATACTCTCTCGATGTTCATGCATGCATCACGTATGCATCATGTATGCATCATGTATGAATACCATTGACGATGAAACGGCAAGAGAGTATGCACGTGTTAGGATGGTGAAGGCTGCTTGACGATACCATGAAGAGAACCTGTAGATTCAGTAGTTGCACTCGTTCGATCAATCATCGTCTGTACTGCCTCAGATATAGCAAATAACATATCCTGATTACTTGATTCATGACCTCTTCTCCTATGATCCCCATTTACCCCTAGGATCATTTCACTATCTTAATCATTTTTATTTTCACTTACACTAATATTATCGAATATCTGATATCTATGGGCTGGGCGATGATCTGTCATCGGCCTTTCATTATTCACTCATCCAGTAAGAAAGACATGGATGAAAATTCTAACAAGATGAGGGGAAAGAAAAGAAAGGAAAGGAAAGGAAGAGAAGCAGCAGACAGTACATTGACCGAGAGCTCAGATGCAAAAGGTAAAAGTCCATGCTCAGGTGAGTCAGAGGACGAAGCGAAGGTGGAGGAGAGAATTTGGAATGAAACACATTGGAGGAGATTTCAGATGGCGCTTCGTGGAGGAAAGTAGTTGTGGTATATTGTATGAGGAATGCTAGGAAGGGTATCGATGCAGGATGTGAAGGCGATGGATTATGACAATGTAGAGTATAAGAATCTATAATCGAAAGTCAGCTACCTGTCTATACGGTAGGTAGATCAACGTGATCATCCGCTTCCACGACATCGCACTGTGATAGTGACTAATCTGCTAAATCCGCGATGGTTCTGGTGCGGAGGATATACGATTTGGCTATAAAACTCACAAATTGTTGGTAGCGGCAATCTATAGTCAAACATAAACAAAGTCAGGGTCACTGTTCTCTTTTTACGAAATTACAAGGACTTACAGCAATGGTATTCTCCTTAGGGTGCCAGCTCGCATGTAACTATGTAAACATTAGCTATGCTCGAGGATAATCGAAATGAGAACACTCACGATCTTCTTCGCAAAGTCTATTCCTTCAGTCTGCATTCCTTCCTTCTTTCCTGGGGCTTTACCCCTTGCTCCACCTATCTTCTTCGCCTTGAACGCAGATTTGTCCGCTTGCAAAACGACATCGTTATCGCCATTGACATCGTAGATACGGAAGTAGTTGTGATATGATCCGGTCAAAACTTGGCTATTCGCATGAGAAATCATACTGAGTGAGTGAGCATCTGGCTAAAGAGGATGAGCAACTCACCTGCCATCACCACTGAAAGTGCATTCGAACTTATCAAAGATGCAATCATTCTCATATAGATCACAAAGCTTTTGCCTCAAATGATCGTGAATGTTGATGGTCTTAACAGGTTTATTCTCCATGTTGATATCCCATATTTTGAGGGTTAGGTAATCCCGAGACAAGATATATCTTCCATCTTGTGAGAATTTGACATCCGATATAGACGAGATGATTTCGGAAAAGAACGATTTTTGGGTAGGGTCTTCCTCTTCCTCGAATTCTATAGGTAGGTTTGTTATGTTAGTTGTATCATCAAAATGGTTGACGACCGATAACTCACGTTTGGAGTGTTGATCACATAGAGCAGAATCCCTCATATCCGCCAGCTTGATGGTACCCTTAGAGCTAGAATACATGAAAAGGTTGCAATGTATCGGATGGAATTCGGCGGCTGTGATCACTTCGGTTAATTCTTCCATGTTGACAGGTTTGATGTCAACAATGTCTGCAGTGGTTGGGTGAAGTCAGCAAATGTTCAGATGTATTCCATGGTAGCTATAACTCACTAAAACTTTGATCACTGATATTCAAGTTCCACAGGTTGATCCTCAAATCATCAGCAGAAATATACGTTTCTCCATCGGAATTGACTGATATGGAATTAATGTGATAGGCGTGGGCGTTGGCGTAAACTTTGCGAGGAACGGCAGCAGTGATAGAATCGTGGGTTGTCATGCGGGGTAAGCGAAGGGGAGGCTGTGATGGACCATTACCGCCTCCTGCATAGCCATCAGAATGGTTGTTTTCGGCAACCACCTTGATTTGCTTATCGAAAACCTTCCACAATTTGATGGTTTTGTCTACGACAGTATCAGCTCCAAGTGCCAAAACTCAGAAGTAAAGCTGATACTCACCATTGGTGCTAAGCAGGAAATGAGCAGCATTTTGTCTTTTACACCATTTGATTCTATTAATCTTTTCTTCAATTTCTAACGATTTTAGATAATCAAATTCCGGTTCGTGAGATTGGAACTAAGCCAGGTGTCAGAACATCTTAAGATAGCGTGACGAGAAGTAAGAGCAGGTCATCGACTTACTTCGGTATAGAATTTGTATTCGCAGCCCCGTTTCTACATTATCGCCATCAGCTTGAACCGGTATATGATATACGTGTATAGCTCTACTCACCTGTTCGTTCCTCTCAAACAACACAACACGACCGCCCTTATCTCCTGTTGCGAGGTAATCACCCGTGTGGTCAAACTCGACGGTAGATATGATATCAGCTGTGACATGGGATAATGTAAAGGGTCAGCAATATGCACAAAGGAGATGAAGCGTTAAAGACATTACTAACCCTCTGTGATGTCTTCTACGTCACCCTTGTCACCAAAGCATTGGGCGAATCGCCAGGGGGAGCTCGAGTCGGCAGGCTCCATGACGGTTTACAGATGTATCGGGAAGGGTAAAGCAGCTGACGTGACTTGATAGATTGGGTAAGGACGAAGGTTGATGAAATGAAGAGAAGAAAGGTGGAGTGGTCGGGTGATGGTGACAGTGAGAGTGTAGTTTAAACCCGTTAAAGGGGAGGACGCGGCGTGGTTGAAAAGTGCAAAATCAAAAGTTGATTCGGACGAGTATCGCAAGCTACGAGCGTGCGTCGGTCCTGGTACTTGTCCTTGTGGTAGTGATCTGTGCTTCTGATGATGGCCAGTCGAGATGATGAGCGGTATATCAGTTCGATGTATAGATGACAGAGTATAGGAGTGTATGTGTGAGTTAATCCATTTATGAGTGTATGAGTTAAAGTGAGTGATGGAATATGTGGCGTGTACTCACTCATCCCATACAAAAATTGATTATGTAACAGCCGGAGTGTGCATGATACTGAATCTCCAAGTATCAGCCTCACTTGTGTCCGTGTCGCTAGATGATGTCATAGAGAATTTATCTGATGGCTCACTGGGTGCCAGGCTGTACATAAGTCATAATCAGGTCCTTTCACCCTCCATGATAATTCTGGAGTAAAGATGCTGTCTGCTCGGCCTATCAGGCTTGTGAAAAGCAATTCTAATACAGAACACCAAGAACAGGCTGTCAAAGACATCTACTTACCGGACTTTTGATGGATGGCATTGCTCGGCTCACTTATTTCAGTCAGCTATTGAGAGGAAAGTCTTGTGCGAAAACGCTTAAGCGAACAAACAACCATCGGAATGATCAATGAGGGATAAGGGTTGCATCGCACTATAAATCGTTATCATGTCCTACATATAGGCAGTATCGTCCCTCCTGTATGATGGACTGTGCGTCGTACCTTCCGTTGACACTTTCAAGTGAAATGCGGACGAATTGACTTCTCCCAGTGCAAGTTCCGATTGTCCGCTGACGAGATAGCTTGTCGGCGAGACCTTGGGTCAAACGGTAAGAGATCGAACCAATTCAATGGTCGCAGGCATCGAAACAAAGGTTGTGGCCCGATCTCTCTAATTGTGACACTGGCCAGTTTGGATGGTCTGCCATGGAGTGTGAATCCCTCCTTTACTGACTCAATGGAGACCTGTTCCCCGAGTCGAACTTCACGCTTGTATCATGTTGATCATCATCAGCGCTTTTTCCGATCTTACAGCTGTAGATTTCTTATCTCAGTAAGCTTAACTTGTTTCCGTCTCCAGGAGGACGGTTATTGCTGTAAGAGTTTGACACAACTTCGTGCGCGTCGAAACCCTACTGATTTTTATGTATAAGGTAGGTGACGATGGACTGCATCCATCCTTCCAACTCATTTGAACTCTTCCGGATTCTCTTCATTGGGGTGACCGACGCTGTCGCTTGTTGTATATATCTCCGAGAGAAGCTTGTTTTCGACTGACTCGACGTCGATCTCCATGGGGATTAACGAGTTATGAAAACAATCTCTGCTGACCTCATTGCTCGCACCCGTGATAAGATTAGTGTTCCACACACAGTTTCCTGACAAAATATGAATGCTCACAAGCTGTCTTGACTTTTGATCTGTAATGCCACTCAACTAAGTTAGCCACCCGGGCTTGAGCATTGATCGCGTTAAACCAAGCGTCCACACGTGTAAGATAGTAGAGGTCGTACCTTAAGATCACAATGCATGTTTATCAGTTTGGATTTCATTGACATCCTTCGCTCATGCATCTTGACTATCATCATCGTCATTATCGATCTCCACCATGATAATGACGCCCCCACAGAGCACGTCAGATCAATATGAACTTAGCTGTATACTAGCACCACCACATCAAAGCGATGTAAAAGCTGTCCTCGCCATCTCGGACGATATGATCGCATCAGCATCTCGTGATCAGAGCGTAGGAATATGGACGAGAAGTGGAAAAACAAAGGTGATCAGGATCAACATCTAACAGCGAGACCTACATGCGCTGATATCTGACCTATCATGTTCAGTTCGAGCTCAAAGCGCTTTTGGGTGGACATCATGCATACGTCAACTCACTGGCCCACATCCCTTCATCAAACGATAGAGACGCTGAGGGTATGTTATCACGATTTCAACTTTAGTTGATGAAATAGTATAGACTTCGTGGCTTCTGGCGGAAACTCATCACTCATACTCCTTCACTCGTTGAAAACCTTTTCGCCAGAAAGTGAACATTGTTTGATAGGACATAGTCTGAATGTCTGTACGATGAGTTATTCGACGAAACGGAAGAAACTCATCAGTGGAAGCTGGGATCAAACCGCAAGGATATGGTCTAGATCCTTAGAATCAGAGAGTGGGTATGCGAGAGAGTATTAGAAGGCCATGAGCAGGCTGTATGGGGTGTAACCATCATAGATGAAGGGCCAAAAGCGAATTGTTATCTGACTGGTAAGTGACCATAGCTCAAACCCATGCTGACGTTTTTAGGTTCCGGTACGTTCCCCACTACGACTCGTCCAGACTTGCCCTGATAGATCGTAGCCGATCGATTGATACATCTATGGAACGAGGAAGGACAGATATTACAGAGGTTCAAAGGCTCCCCTGAGCCGGTCAGAAGTTTGGCTATTTTACCTGGTGGTGAAACGTTTGCCTCAGCTTGTAACGATAAGTAAGTTTTATCCTCAATGACCTGACACTGATCAGGATGTAGCTTGGTCCGTCTATGGAACTTCGATGGCGCCGTACTTGAGCGTCTCAAGGGGCATAAGGACTATGTTTACCAAGCTATACCTGGGAAGATGGGTGTAGAGCTTATATCTTGCGGAGAGGATCATACTGCTGTGGGTACAAATAGCGTAGCTTCCCTGCTCTTGGGAGTATGCATCACTGCTGATCTTACACATTATGCACAGAGGACTTGGACAAGTGAGTCGTACCGAGTGGACGTAGATTACTGATGTAGAGATGGCGAGAATGGGTCTATCCTGTTGCATCCATGCCACACCGTCTGGTCTGTTGCTTGCCTTCCTAATGGAGATATAGTCACTGGTGGATCTGATGGAGGTATAAGGATATGGTCTAAGGAAAAAGATCGAATAGCGGAGGCCGATGTGAGAGAGGTAAGCTTGTCTGCGTGCTTCCGTCGGGTGATCAAGGCTGACAAGCCGGTTACAGGCGTACATGAAGCTGGTTAAGGCTAATGTGCAAAGGTAAGCTACTTTAATCTCAATGCTGTCCATATGTCTAATGTAGAGATCCCTAGCGAGGAAGAAGATAGCACAAGCCAAAATCAACCTGAACAAACGAGTCTGACCATCGATATTGACCTGAGGTAAGATTTTCCATTTGTGTCTGACAGCGCTCGACTGACTGCTTGACGAATAGTGACGACGATCCACCGATTCTATTGGTATTTCAGATAGGCTGTGAGTGCAGCTTCAGCAAACAACGACAATTCCCTGCTAACTCGCGGAGAACAGCCGACCCTCGTTCTACGGCTGAAGCTTTTGGACAAGAACACGGTTTATCGGAAAACTATATTAATCAGATTGAAGCGTTTATTAAAGCTCATCTCGATGCTTTGGGCTCTCAGTGATACATTCACACCTCGTATGTTATCCGGATTCTGTGACTTTGACCCATAGACAGATATCTCTTCCGGCAGAGAGCTCTAGCTCTGTCGATTGTCATATATAGTATATATGAACGCATCGTGGACATTACCTACCACGTCATGATCGCCCCGTACATGCAGTCATGCAAGTCTACAGAGTCTTCTTCCATCATAAGCCCAGGATTAGTGGTAACGAGCTTTAGATTAAGATATCCAGTTGTCCTGTTACAACACTCCGACGGAACGGACTGCGATAACCAAAGTAAAGTTAAAAATCACCACTCCGAGATGTTCTGATATCCTAAAAGATTACCTCGTCTCTCACTTTCAACTTCAACATCGTTTCTCGTTGATACCCCGCTGGAATTGACCACACGACCGTCGCATTCACCTCATTATCAACTCGTACAGATCACTGTACCATAAACATTCCTTGATCCCATTGCTGGAAGCACAAAGATTCGACCAGCCAGACGTATTGTTCTGGATAATATCGTTTCGATCCCCAACGTCTTGTTCCCTCTATATCAGTCAGAGATAGGCTGTTATGCCCATCACTTCTCATGTCACAGTATAACAACAATTCAGATCAGGGGCTGAGCCCATCTTCCAGCAGTAATAGTGAGTACCCAAAATATTCCCTACCTGCAGCCGTCTGTCAACTTCTCTTATCGCACAGACTTTCAGCAAATCAACGTCGACCACCTTTCCTTGGACTTGCCGGCCCTTCCATATCCTCACCCATCACTACGCTCTCTTCTTTCAATGCTGTCCCAGGCCCATCTACCCATACACCCGTAAAGAAGGAAAGACCATCAAACCAAGCGGGTCCCAGAATAATACGTACCTTCGAGGAGATCAAGGTTCCGGTCAAGTCGGAAGAGTGGTATGAGGAATTGGAGTGCGCAATGTAAGTTTCGCCTGTATCTTCAGATAACGCGATTAGTATATACTGATGTCTCGTCCACAGTTGCTCTCAGGTTCTGTAAGTCCGGCTCGGTTTTCAATACCAAGTAATGCTCTCATTTCTAATTCACCTTACGTATTTAGCGGAGCAACTCAATCGATTGTCCCATGCGGGTAAGTACAGCTTTGCACTCAGTGTTGCATATACCAAATCACTCATACAAAAAGGTTGGTAGACACTCGTTCTGTGGACCATGTAGCTGGAAATGGATCAAAAGTGGTGATGTAAGTTCGAAACTACCCCTTCCTGATAGCCATATAATAACCTGAGTTCCTCCTCAGCATCCCACTTGTCCCTCCTGTCGAATCAGAGTCTCCGAGTCAACGCCATTCATACCGAATATCATGGTAGATCAGATAATAGAAAGGAAGCTAGCGAACATGAGCGATAGTGCCGAGAAGAATGCAATGGTGATAGAGAGGAAAGAGAAAGCTCAGTAAGTAATATACCCCGCCAGAACTTCTCCACCTCTTTGGGTTAAGCTGAGCAAATCAAATTGCAGAGCCTGGAAAGTCATACAGGCTAGTATGCCAGCACCTAAACCCACTCAACCCAAACGTCCTAGAGGACTTGATGATATCGTTCACGAGTTTATCGACCTCGCCGCTCCTATGCCAATTATTCGAAGTGGTCATGCCCGTCGTGCTTCCAGCCAGATTATAGAATTAGGAGCTCCAATAGATGCTATGAGCGCAGAAGAAGCGGACATTGTGTCTAGAGCGAGGACTGAACGTATACAAGGAAGGTTAGCTGAGATGAGGAGACTCAGAGAAGAGAGAATACGATTATTAACTGATCAAGTGGCTACGACCAGACCTGTATCGGAAGATACAGAGATGGAAATGACTGATGCTATTCGGAATTATCAACAATCAGCACCAGCGAATAACCGTTCGTTGCAGCGAGGATCACCTTCGAGATCTGATCATTTACGATCACCTGCTTTGGCTCGACGTCAGGCTCGGGGGAGGGATAGAGGAACACGAGAGGATCCGCTTGTGGTGCTCTCTGATGAAG
The DNA here is from genome assembly GCF_000507465.2 of Kwoniella mangroviensis CBS 8507. NCBI lineage: Eukaryota > Fungi > Basidiomycota > Tremellomycetes > Tremellales > Cryptococcaceae > Kwoniella > Kwoniella mangrovensis. Next base: position 455,405 of record NW_027062534.1, on the reverse strand, counting down.
ATTGAGTTATACGCATGTCTGTGATCGCATAGTATCTTTTTGTGCAACAGACTGTTAGATGTATGTATAGATCTTGTGTGTATATAGGTTACTGGGGCATGTATATGTTATGCTTATTAATGAGCCTGAAGAACGGTCATATCTGTTCAAAAAATGTCCATATACATGCTGATGCTGATTGATAATGATACAAGGGGATATATCCGACAATATGTGATTTTGAAGGTTCTTTGTCTGGCTTTGAGGATAGACGATCGATCATATCTTACATATGGAGTGTTCATACTCATAGCGTTGAACTGGCATAGGACCAGCGGGACAGATATCTTCCGTGAGGGTCATCATAGTTTAGATGGCGTTGGGGATTTGGCGACATCCTTGGGATCTGCCATATACCGAACCATTTCGAATTCTTTATGTTTGAAACTACGACAGATAGTCAGCCTGTGATCTGGTGTAGTAACGAGTGTACGCATGACGATGGTTCATACTTACCCGCATTTCTCGTAGAATGCTGAAATCAAGTGTCAAGTCAGCTGTTGTTAGTGAATTGGGTCTACACAGATTATACTCACGTATATTCTTCTCGCTACAATCTAAGATGATCTTGTAACACCCTCTGACCCTGCCTATCTCCTCGAGTGCGTTGATAATTCTTAGACCAAGCTTCTTCCCCTGCACAGCCTTTGAGACTGCTATATCTTCTATATGACCTACTAGACCAGCCGCACGTAGGAATTTACGTTCGACAATGACCGACCCACTCCCCACGATCTATGATTGCATTACAAACACCTTCAAGTCAGCAAGTAGTCAGTGCAAGATTTGATCCTCACGACATACCTTATCTGAAGCAACATCCACAATCACAATGATAAAGTAAGTTTGTGCACATGCCTTCAACTCATCGAAGTTTCCCTTGTAAGCTTTAGGCGATAGCGATGGCGCTGCTGTCAATACGGATAGAACGTCGAAATGGCCTCTTTTGTGATCGTCAGAAGCAAGCGGTCGGAGCTATAATGGCGTGTTACAATTGTCAGAAAGTCGTGAGGGTCGAGGTCAGTAAAACCCAACTCACATGCAGATCTGGACCCAGCTGTTCTTGTATAGCGGAGGGGATGAGAGACGGATCGAACAGAAGGTCGAGCTGGCTATCTGGTGTCATGATGAAATGGTCTAGAGGTTGTTATCAAGCATTGGATTCAAGTTGAAAGGAAGACATCGATCCTTATATATTTGTAGTCACTTGTATCAATCTCCTTTACGTCACTTGAATTCCATTGCAATGAATGCACTTTTCAACGTTTCAGACCAGGAATCAACAAACCATCCTACTCGTAAGGCACGATGGCAGTATAGGCACCCCAAGCTAGAGCAAGCTCTCTGTGATTTAGGCATGTCTGGCTATATACCTTTAGGTGGCGACTGCTGCCAATTCATGGATGAGTAGTCTACCACTATATATCCCGGCCCATCTCACGATAACATACAAATCATCAACAAAACAGCAAAAGCAGAGCGTCTGTCTCTCATTGCTCTTCTCTACATCGGTAGCAATGCCCAGGAGGAAAAACGCATTTCTCTCCGATGGATCAGATTCGGAAGCTTCCAACTCTGGTGAATCAATAGCAGATTATGATTCTCAGGAAGACGATGATTCGAGAGCCGAGAGGAGATTGTTTGAGCACAAGGGAAAGAGACGTAAGACCGCTGGAGGTAGAAGTGGTAAGGAATCTGCTTGGGAAGGTATATTCGGTGAAGAACCTGAAGAAGGCCATGGTGGTCGCGGTTTAGGATCGAGAAGTAAAGGTGCAAGTAGCTCGAAAAGAACGGATTGGACCAAGTGAGTTATTATCGCTTTCACCATATTCACAAAAGGACTATACTGATAATTTATCGATCGCAGAGCTCCAGCATTCGTATCTTCTCATCCACCCAAGGTAGGAGAAGATGAAGGAGACAAACCAGTAGATGAGGATTCAGATGAAGATGAAGACGAAGGTGACTCAGCGGACAGCTCGGGTTCGGAAGATGAAGATGGTGATCAAGATGTCGAAGATGAATCTCGTCAACCGTCTCCAAGAATTAGAGATGATGAAGAGGCGGAAGATCACCCCAAGGGCCGATCAGGTTTAGGATCTGGAAATGGTTTCGCACCTGCTGGAACGATACCTGCGGATAGCAAAGCAGAAACCTCCAGATCTAGTGGTGGGAGAGGGGGTATTGGATCATCGTCACGGGGTAGAGGAGGGATAGGCTCATCCAGTCGAGTATCTGAGAACGCTTCAACGCCTATTGAAGTCTCTAGAGAAGGTCCTACAGGAGGATTGGGATCATCACAAGCGCCTGTTCAACCCATTGACGAGTCCCTTCCTTCAACAAACGTACCTTCAGCTTTCGGTCGACCTCCCCCCTCACTCACCGCATCATCAGGTCCATCGCGCAAGCAGCAGTCTTTCATATCCCGACCTCAACCCTCAGCCGCTGCCAAATCTGCAGAACTAACCGCTGCTGAACGTGCGCATTTCAGCAAGATATCGTCGTCGTTCGGTGCTAGGATGTTAGCCAAACAAGGATGGGAAGCTGGTAAAGGTTTAGGTGCCCAGGAAGACGGTCGAGCGGTTCCGATCCAGGTTGGAAAGGTGTTTAGAGGTCAGGGTATCCAGAAAGGAATGAGGACAGAGGATAGTAAGAGAGAAGCGAGAAGGCAAGGTCATGTTTTCTCAGATGATGAGGATGAGAAGCCTAAGCGAAGTCAACGTGGACGTGGACCTAAAGTACCCAAGGGACCCAAAGAGGAAGTGGAACAGGGCTGGAAGAAGCAAAAGAAAGTTAAGGTCAAGGTGGAGCACAAGACATACGAGCAATTGCTGGCGGAAGCTGGTGATACCGCAACATTTGGAGGAGTCGGTCTGGTACTTGATGCAAGAGGAGGAGAGGTCAGTCGTTTGACTCGAGTGATCAATTCTAGTGAACGCATACTGATAATAATGGTGCAGCTCAAGGAAGTACAATCGCTATCGTCACTCTCGCTATCGACATGGACACCATCTTCCGACAACATGAAATTGCCTGAACTGCGGCATAATCTACGTCTGATCGTAGATGTAGCTAAAGGAGATGTAGAAGGACTGATAAGGGAAGGGAAATCGGTCAATGAGAGAAGGAGATGGGCTCTCCGCGAGGAACAGGTGTCAAGGGCTAAAGGGGAGGACACTGATAAACGTTAGTGCTAAATTTCCCTTTTCCCAAACATCACTGATCACAAGATTTTTTAGGTCTGACTCGAATCTCGCAGATTCAAGCATTAGTGGAAAACGTCTCGAACATCGCTGCTTCACAATCGGTTGCTGCAAATCCTTCCTTGGCACCTCTCACGGAGAGCTTCAACGCATTGATCAATGATTATGGGGACGAATACAAGTCTCAGTCGTTAGACGATGTTGTAGTAGCTGCCATTGCTCAAGTAGTACGTGCATTCACTATGATTCTGGGATATCGGCTAACTGTTTAATATAGCAACGACGTGCATTCTCAGAATGGGAACCTTTCGACGTGTCAACCGATATCCTCTTGTCCTCACTCAAGACGTGGCGAAAAGCATATAATTTACCGAGGTCGAATGATCCGGATGAATTTGCCCTTGCTGTCAACAGTGCAGACGGTATTGGACGAGCTGCTCGCAAGCAGGAAAACGGAGAACGGCCAATGAGTGCATGGGAAAGTCTGCTCTGGTCGTTGTGGCTTCCGAAAGTTCGTTCCGCGATCAAGTGAGTTTTTAAGATACGCGAGGATTTCTATAGATACTGACATCCTACCTCATAGTAACGATTGGGACCCTTCTTCTCCGCATGCTGCAGTACACCTTCTCGAATCTTGGGAACCGATATTACCTGCTTTCATCCGCGATAATGTCATGGATCAATTGATTCTCCCCAAGGTCAAAGCCGCTATTGAACAATGGGATCCAAGAAGATCCAAATATGGTCAACAAGCGGGATCTCTTGCCAGTATCGTCTTCCCCTGGTTACCACTCTTGGGAGACCGAGGTGACGACATCTTGGAAGGTGCCAAGCGACGTATACGTTCTGTATTGCGAAACTGGGTTGTCAAAGATGGAGTGCCAGACGAGCTCGCTCGATGGAAAAAGAATGTAAGTCTATGCACAGCTCCATTCAAGTCATGTTCCCTGCTGATGCCTTGCGTCCAGGTCTATTCATCGAGCGAGTGGGACAAACTCATCATACAATTTGTCTTACCGAAACTCGGTGCTTCGCTTCGAGATGACTTTTCTATCAATCCGAGAAAACAAGATCTCGTCCCGCTCGAAGATTGGGTCATGCCATGGTACAAGCTTCTCCGACAATCCATGTTTTCGCATCTGCTGGAATCTGAGTTCTTCCCCAAATGGTTGGATATCTTGTATATCTGGCTCGTACAACCTGCTTATAAACCTGATGAAGTAGCCAATTGGTAAGTTTACTTCTATTTTCCAGACTATTGATAATTAGCTAATCGACTGTTTCAATCAGGTTCGTTTGGTGGAAAGGACGATTCCCCGAGGCAGTCCTCGAAATGCCAGGTATCAATCGTGGATTCAATACCGGTTTGGAGTTGATGGATCAAGCTATTAGGTTGGGTAACGATGCACCGCATAAACTTGTCAAACCGGATTTCAAACCTCTTCCACCGTCAAGTAAGACAACATCTTCGAAATCCAGCAAACATAAGAACACTTTTCAAGAAATCAAGAGGCCACTCGTTGAATCGATCCCGACTGAGATTACATTTAGGAGTATCGCTGAAGATTTCGCCTCTCAACATGATCTCATATTCTTACCTATTGGTAAATCCCATGATAAGACTGGTAAACCTCTATTTAGGATATCCAAGAATGTCGATGGACGTGGTGGTGTCACGGGTTATATTGGTGATAATGCCGTTTTCGCTCAAGGTGAAGATGGGGATTTCAGAGCTGTGTCTTTGGAAGATATGATCAAGAGAGCAGGGGCTTAAGTCTAACAAGATTTTAGATAACATTTGTTAAACATTATTCATTGCATGTATCATATCGAATAAATGACCAAATTCATGTACAGATGCATATTCATATTGACATTCTTTCCTGATTCTTTTCTTGATTTCGTCAAACATGGGAGTCGTAATTACATATATAGGAAACGATGTTGTCAAAGGGAAAATCCAGTGTGGATCCAATTCTACTCAGAACCCCTGTCCAAATCTTTATCAACCGACTTGGCTTCGTATTATCAATGAAAGCGGAGAGTCAAAACCATGTATACTGAGCCAAATAATATGTATGTTCAGAGGAAAAAATGGATGAAGCGCTTGGGAAAGATGAGATTCAAAAAGAGCAGAAATTGACAGTGGCAGATATCAAAGTAGGATCAGCTCAGATCCTTTCCAACTGGACGTCCCAATCCGTCCCACCCGTCGCATTTCCACCTTCCAAAGTCACCTCTTGACACTTAGTAACATCTTTCTGGCCTTCGAAAAGAGGTGAAACCTCTTCCCATCGTCGAGCAGCCTTCTCCTTCACGGTGAACCTAAGTCTTGAAGTGATATCGACCGAATTGGGAGGTAAGAGGAACTGGAATGGTGGTAAGTGATTGAAAGTCATTTGAGCATATGATCTGACTCGAATGGAGTTGATTATCGGAAGTTCATCGGAAACGATAATGTTATTCCAATTCGGTGAGGAATTGTGCCCTACTGGAGTGATTGATCCATCAGTAGGATACTTAGGTTTCGACTCTTCTTTGACGGTTGTAACTGATGTAGGAGTAGCTAAAGGATCAAATGCAGTCGAGGATGAGGATGTCTCTCTTGACATGCTTTGAGACTGCATGCGAAACAAACCGAAATTAGCAGATAATCAAAGTATCTACATGGTAAAAAGGGGACTCACGCCAAGAAGAGGAGTCCTCTCATTGGCTGGAAAATCCGGATCGTTCTCCTCTTGCTCTCCTTCCCTTTGCTCAGCTTGTGAAGCACCATCAGCGATGGCAGGGCTCGATCTGAAAGGCCATAATAACAGTTCCCAAATATTGACGAAGAATCGTCCGATGAATCGGAATAACCACCATCCGTGACTGGGCTCAGCAGCTTCAGCATGCGGTTGTACCGGTACAGAGCTCTCTTCTTCTTCTGAGGTAGTTGATGATTGGCTATCGGTAGTCTGTGTTCGTGGTGGTTTCGATATCACTTCTTCCTCTTCATCGCGAATTTTCACCGGAGTGACTTCGTTATAAGTCGTGATAGGAGCTGATTTGGCCGTGAATTCAGGTTGTGATAGTTCTTCTTCACCGAATTCAACATTGATAGCATCTGGTGCACAGATCCATATGGGATCATCACCTCCTGATCCCCTCAGTTCTGTGAATTCGGCTAGTTGAATGATCTCTGCGATAGCTCCTTTCTCGAGTTTTAGGTGAATTTTACGATTACCTGATTTCGATTCGAGATTTGACAAGTAAGAGACTGGGCCTTCAGAGTTGGTGAATAGAGCAATGGGAACAGGGTCAAGAATGTCTTGAGGAAGAGTAATAGCGATATCGACAGGATATGCCAGAGATGGTGCGTGAATGATCAAATATACCTGTTGAGGCTCTTGTTGACCGCTTGATATGAAGATCGCAGAGACGTCTTCATGATCTGCTGAAACCTCTGCGAGAGGGAAGATATCCTCCTTGGCTTTGGCAGCTTTGAATGCTCCTGTCAGAGCTTCGACGGCAGTCGACCCGGTTGTCAGGCCGTAGAAGGAGTCAGCGGGCGCGGAAGGAATGGATGAAGGAGAGATATCGAGTGGTGATGAGGGTGAGAGGATGGACAGGTGTGGTAAGGTAGCCGATGGAAAGGTGGCTGTGGGTGAACTTGTGGGAGTTGAGAGAGTAGATGAGTGTAATGGTTGTTGAGCCGTGAGGAGGGCAAGCTGAGCTGTCACTTGCGTTTCAGAGGGTACAGTGTGAACAATGGGCTTGAGTTTCCTGTGATGTGAAGTTAGCTTCTCACGTCCTGTAGATATTCGTTGACATATGAACTCACCCATTTGACTTCTGAAGCTCGATAGCGACTCCGTACCAATCCGATTCCTTGACTCCCTCCAAGTTCTCTGACCATGAGCCTGCTTTTGGACCTTCAATCTTAGGTTCGACATCATCTCCATTCAACTTGATGGAACCATTACCTCCCATTCCTCCTAGCCAATGAGTCTCACCTGATGAAGTGATATGTCGATAGGTGTACGAGTACTGTTGATCCGGAAGAGCAGGTACGGCGATGGACAGGTAGTATGTCTTCTGAACCGGAGTCGTCAGAGGAGGGTATCCCGCTGAAGCTTTCAGGTAGATAGGCGAAGCGGTTGCATCACCATTTGTTTGTTGATGCTTGTGCTTTTGTTTGGTGTCTTGTGGAGAAGGAGGGATGTACGGTTGAAATTGGGCGGCTGTCCATTCTCCAGATTGAGAAATTATGTTCCCTTGATCGTCGATTCTGGGAAGATCAGTCCATAATTCCCATGAACCGGATTCATCTTCACCATCAGGAAAAGCAGCAAAGAAGTTGAGCTGCACGTATGGCTGAGAGGCTGTTCGAGGTATGGGGATGTGAGAGGTGTGTGCGAGGGGAGGATTGAATGTCGGCATGTTGAGGGATAGTCAGTCAGTGCTGACTATGTAGATAAAATGAGAGGAGGAGGGAGTGACACGGTCCTTGTCTGGAGAGTCGGCTCTAGCGAGAAGAAGGGAGCTACACGTTCTAGGAGAGAAGACAAGTGAGCGTTTGAATTTCGTGGGCCACGATTCAATATCAAAATGCATTCATCAACCATCATGTCGTTATCATGTGTCACATTATCATTGTTCTCTCTTGGATGATAGGTCTGTTGCGTGGGAAACAATTCAATCCATTCCAGCCCCATAGTTCATCAATCGATTGAACCTCTTGATGGGAAGATCAGTAGTCGTCATCCATACCGACCCCAGCCAGGCACACTCACGCAGTTCAGATTGCGGAGATTCCACACAGCATCCTCCTTCAGCGTGACGTGGAATATTTTTTCTCATTGCACATACGAGTACGAGTACGAGTAGAATAGTCCGTTGCTCGTTCCTCCACCCTGTTGAAATCTGACAACTCTGTTGTTACTGTCCTAACTTTGTTAACCAGCTGAATGAATGAAGAAGCAACGGACTTGGATATACCAACTATCACATATATTGCACGTCATACTCAAGGTCGAGAATTAATCACAGGTAGAGAAATCAGTCAAGATGGGTATCGTCGAAAAGATTGAGGAGATCGAGAGTGGGTTGAGTGTATGGTTTGACATAAGAACTATGCTGACTATCTGACTGTCAATCACAGAGGAGATGGCGAGGAGTGAGTCGTTTGTTCTTGATGAATGGTGATTGGACGCTGATCTTTCCTCTTTCCCTCTTTCAGCGCAGAAGAAGTAAGCGATTAGCAATGGCAAAGACTTCCATAGGAGTTTTTAGCTAAGTCATCGTTTATAGCAAAGCTACAGAGTATCATCTGGGTCTTTTGAAGGTGAGTCATTCAGATTTCTGAGAGAGATTTGCAATTGGTATTGATTCTGCTATATCGCTGTAGGCTAAGCGTAGGTCTCCCTGAATATTGCATACAGGACTACTTTTGACGCTTCTTCTGAAAGTCGCAAAATACCGAGCTCAGCTTCTTGAGCCGGAGAAGAAGGGTCCTAAAGGAGAAGGTTTCGATGTCATGAAATCAGGAGGCGAGTGCTGTTGTCAGACATGACGATGCCATCATTATGCTGATTGCAAGCTGTAGATGCACGAGTGTGTATGATAGGTTTCCCCTCAGTAGGAAAATCGACACTTTTATCTAAAGTGACGAAAACGGAATCTGTCGTAGGAGCTTATGAATTCACGACTTTGACGGTATGTCATGATCAGCTGGCACAACTGCATGATGCAAACCCCGGCTGATCATTATGTAGGCGATTCCTGGTGTGTTGGAGTACGAGGGTGCAAGAGTTCAACTGCTCGATTTACCTGGTATCGTACAGGATGCGGCGAAAGGTAGAGGTAGAGGTAGACAGGTGGTAGCGGTTGCCAAAACTGCTGATTTGATCTTACTTATGAGTAGGTCTCCCTCTTTCACTCAACCCTTCGCATTCGTTCTTTCTTACTGATAGTTGTGCACTGTGATAGTCGATGCAACCAAATCTGCAGAACAGAAAAAGATGCTTGAGACTGAATTGGAAGCTGTGGGGATCAGGTTGAACACCAGACCTCCTGATGTGGTATTCAAGCAGAAGACTGCGGGAGGTATCACAGTAAGTCCACTTTGATTCTTGTATGTCCAAATTCATGCCTGGCTTGCTGACGTGGATCCGCAGATCAACAATACTGTCAAACTCACGAAGACTGATGAAAGGACTTTGCGGTCTATCTTGCAGACTTACAAGAGTTAGTCGATTTTTACCATAGCAAGAAACTTGCAGTCTATGCTGACGCCTTCTACCTGATCACAGTACATAATTGTGATGTGATGGTTCGAGAAGATGTAAGTAATATAGCTTTTCTTCTACCAAGTCATTGCTGACGATAAATAAAAAACAATCTAGATAACAACGGACGAATTTATCGATGTTCTACTGGGTACAAGAAAATACATACCCGCTTTGACGGTGATAAACAAGGTTGATGGAGTATCTATGGAGACTCTAGATTCTATGGCACGGGAAGGTGACGGAAGAACAATCATGATAAGTTGTGAGATTGACTTGGGATTGGATTGGTTACTGGAAGCTATATGGGCGGTGAGTATACTTTTGACTACTGATTTGTGATCTTCAGCTGATATCACTGTGCCTCCATCTATAGGAGTTGGGTATGGTCAAGCAAGTTTAGAATGACATATTTTACGCCTCTGGTCAATAGCTGACCGAGTTGAATCTCACAGGGTATATACCAAACGACGGGGTGATCAACCTGATTTATCGGATCCTATTTGTCTGAGACAAGGCGCAACGATAGAAGCTGTCTGTCATGGTATTCATCGAGGTTTGGCATCGCATTTCAAGTAAGCTTAGAAATCAGTTGGCATTTGAATCTCAGCTTATTGACGGTTTTTGCCATCTAGATATGCGTTGGTATGGGGTAAATCAAGTAAATTCAATCCGCAGCCACAGAAAGTCGGATTATCTCATCTGGTACAGGACGAGGATGTGTGAGTTATGATTCCAGCACTGCAAATAAGTGATATACAAACACTAGCTGACTTTGATGCGGACTTTAGTGTGAGCATCTTTACAAAGTAGGAAATAGAAGAATGATATGGATGAGGCAAGATATATATCTGTGTATATTGCTGTAACAATGTATTTATAACATACACATTTTCCCTTCGTTATGGTCCGACTGACTACAGTATCTCATTCATGGGATGATCCACATCCCGAAGAGCGCAGTGAAATATGTATCCTGTACCTAGAGATAATAAGGGAGATATTGCCTCGACAACGCTTCACAGTTTAATAATGATTCATACTAAGAGCAGGGTGATTCAACTGACTCGATTAACTATATCAGAAACAAACTTCGACTGAAGGAGGGTAAAGTGAATACAATTAATCCAGATCAAAAAAGAGAGATATCATCAACAAGTGGTGTATATATGAGACAATCATAAAAAAAACTATAAATTGGAATACTGATCCTTCCGGCAATTACCTGTCTGTTTTGGTTTGTTTTGTTTTGTTTCGTTTCTTGGATTTCCATCCCAAATCACAGTCGTTAATAGTAGATATACGAGAGTTTATCGAATTTTTTCCGTTTCAAAAGTATCAAATTACACTTTGATTCCCACTTCTTCCCTTATGTTCTCCACTCTCTTTTCAACGTTATCGAACCATTCTAAAGCCTTTGTAGCTTTCTTCTCGATCTCCTCACTGGCTTTCACAACTTCACCTCTAGCTTCCACAGCCGCTCTGAACCTCTCTCTCAAATCCCACGCAGCGAGTCTCATCACTTTTCTAACTTCCTTACTAACCCTCGTAGCCTGGTATTCAGCAAATGGTATAGAGGCATCATCAATTTGTGAAGGTTGACCTGATGAGATCGTAAGAGTCGACTGGATATGTCTACCGACATTTCTAGGTATAGATCTCGGTAAATCGTAGATGACGTAGGCGATCGCACTAGCGGTGAATACTCCGACGACGGGTCCAATCCATCTTCGTGTAGCGGGGTTGGAAACGAAATCGGAGAAATGGACCAAACCCTCTACGACAGCTCGAAGACCCAAGGTCTTTCCGCTGATCATTGAGAATGCCCCAACAGCCAGGGAAGCAGCTCCGACCTCGGTAGAGAATGGGACGAGCTCGTGGGATGTCGAAGCTGTTGATGGAAGGACCGATCGCGCGAGGTGAATGTGATGTTGCAAATCGAAGATATCGGTGACGTTGACTTCAACCAATTGAGATTGACCGGCCAGGCCGAGACCAATCGAAGTGACACTCGATGGACGTCGAATAGCTCGAGGTGAGAACATTGCTTGAGGATTGAACTTTCGGTTGGTTCGCTCGACATCGGCGGGAAGATGGGCATCACCAAGTTTGGTTACTTCTTCTACACCTTCCGAAGTGAGCTTTCGCGCATCATCCTCAGCGAGACTGACTGCAAAGTCAAGGGAGGCTAAAAGTACTCGTTTGACCTCCGCAGCAAAGTCCCAAGCACCTAACAAACCAGGATAGGCAGGTAAAGAAAGCCCAGGAGCGGGAGCAGCTAATTCTCCCCTTCCGACCCTTTCAAGACCTCTTTCCATAGCTAAATTGGTTCTGCCTGATGCCTTGTCGGTGGCGGCCTCTTCTTCAGCTACCAAAGATTCCTCAAGACCCTCTTTACCCTTCTTCATCTTCTCAAGAACTGGCTTAACTCGAGCTAATTCCTCTCGAGCTGCATCACGCTCTTTACCGGCCACTAGTGAATTGGCGGCAGCGAGAAGCTCGACATCAGCCAAAAGATGGGTAATGTAATTCTGAGCGGGACCAAGCTTTGATTTGGCTCGATTGACGAGCACGAACGATCGGAGTGAGTGCTCAAGGTGTGAGAAAGCTTCATCAAGCTCATCACCTTCAGGTTCTGTTTCTCCATATCCTAAGGCTACCTTAGCGGAATCGACGAAATGTACCAAGTCGGCAGCATCTTCGTATGTCTTTGGACTGAGTTGCTTAATCTGTTCCAGAACTAACCTTCGACATCTGGCTTTGTCCTTGATCTGATCGAATCGGTTAACGACAATGAAAAGATGGGCTTTCTCGTGACCAGCTTGCCATATGAACTCCTTCGCCGATAACGTGAAGTGATTAGCGGCGGAAACGACAAAGACAACCACATCGATCTCTTCTTGTCGGGCGAAATTGGCAGTAGTCTTGATGGAGTCTCGGTTGAGACCAGGTGCATCGATAAGTGATATGTCCACAACGCCGTTATGCAAAATCGAAGGATTGGCCATATTGGCATCGGCTTCTTTCAGGAATACTCGAAGTGAAGGACTTGAAGCGTCATCTTCAGCATCTACAAGCATTTCGTACAGTTTTGAAACGTCTTCCGTTGTGTATGTCGATTCGTCCGAAGGATCGTATTTATCCGCGTGTTTCAATATATGTATCTCCTCCTTGTCTTCATTCTCCTTCGCACTGACGACTTCCACAAATCGAGTTGTCAGAGGTTGTTGGTCCGTAGGCATGACTTCGTCCCTTCTCAACAAGGCATTGATCAATGTTGATTTACCAGCGTTGAGATCACCAGTCACGAGTACTCGAGATTGAGCATCGAATATACGTTTCTGTAAATGAGTGAGGTGGTCTAACGAAGCAGAGATTCGAGTATCGAGTAGAGCTGAGATGGATGACTTTTCCAGATGTGATATCAAGCCTTTGGCATGTCGAGCAGCTCCCATGTTCAGGTTGAGACGTAATATCGAAAAATCATCTTCGTTGTCATCGATGTTCTTCGGTTCTTCGACTGTACTGTTGACTGTGGTGATAGGAGTACATGGGGCGGAAGGAGCAAGGGTAAGGGATCGTTTCAATGTTCGTCGGACGGTAGGAGTAGAGTTGAGAACTACGTCGGTGGTCTGTGATGGTTCATCGGCGAATGTGAGAGTACGTCGACTCATACCGGGACGTGTAGATGCTACAAAAAAAGATGAAATGAGCAATTGAACTGGGATGACTGGATGCTACGGTCGCGAGAATGGAACTCACGAGATCCTTGACTTGACGAATCTATGGGCTTCAAGTGTGGATATCTGACAGTCCATTGTTCGCCGTTGAAGTTTTTGAGATCGGACAAAAGGTATAAAGATGAGTCGATCGCCTTCGCCAGACTGTATATTGAGGTCAAACATCTTGATGAGTCGTGTTCGAAAACAAACGAAGAGGATTGGTGGCAAACTTACCGATCTCTCTTCTCCTCATAATCCCTCACGACACCATCTGCCGCTTCTCTCGCCTGACGCACATCTGGTGTTGTCCCGCCAATATGAGATTCCTTCTCTACTGTAGGTGAATCGGGTGTGGAGGGTATATAGGATGATCGATGAGATTGAGGGGTAGGTGGATGAAAAGGTCGCATGTTTTCCTATACTTTATGATTTTTCTTCTTTCGGACGACTTGCTTTCCCTTTTCTTTCACTATGATAAGTTGTTTGCTAAGAAGGTTGTATATGAACGTCTCAGACGTGGAACATGATTTTGGACTGGATGTATTTACAGAATCGATGATGAAGATAACGATGCTGGAATGTGACTCTGATGATTTTGGTGGTGTTGTTATTCGATGTTTGCTTAATTGCTGAAAAACGCCTGGGCTCCAGATGACGACGAACGTGAGAAAACATGGCTGATTACAAACCTCATTACAGATAGTCCGCCATTCCCGCCTCCTCCTTTGTAATCTTTTTTTGTAATGGCGATTAGATCGGATGGATCCGGATCCCCCCGTCATACCGCATACCGCCACTTCCGTTGTCTGACACTATCCGCAACGAGATTTTATCCGTTTTCTCCCAAGTTGCCCGGCTCCACGTGGTCATGCATGAATCAACGCGACTGTTCTGTCTCTCCGTTTGTATCAGTGTTTGTTTACCTTTTGGTTGATTTCAACATCACCATTCTCATATGACGATACAACACCACTTGATAGCATATGATCATATAATATACATACCATCCTCGCCAACAACACTCGTATCCTGCTCAGCTCACGACGGCTGCAAGAGAAATGGCATACTTCGAAACACCCGATAGGGTGCTGAAGAGAGTCCAGCAACTGGAAGATATGGAATTACCCTCTTTACCTAGTTTCCAACATGACGATGATGTCGATTTTGATAGTATGAGTGGAACCGAGTCCACAAGTGATGATCACCAGCAGTATTATCATCAGTCATCAATCATCGATGAGCCTCAGAGCGTGAGTTCCATGTCAATCAAACAGGAATCCGGTCACTTACCATCTTAACGTAGGACATGACTACACCACATCCACTCCGAAAGGTCATGGGACCGCCTCCATCCAGCACCGCGACAGCTACAACACGCTCATCTGCCGATTCATTCTCTACTGCCTCAGGATCTCCCTTCCCTCCCATTGACTCTTCTCCCTCCGAAGGTGCTTCATCTCCTTATGCACCAACAACAGCTCTTACGTCAACACCTCAATCTCACCAGACAAGGTCAATGTCTGGCTCACTCCGTACGAGCACAACAGACCGTACTGCCACCACAAATAGAACTTCTCGCCACGAGAGAACGCTAAGTGGAACAGGATCATTAGGGAATAGTACTCATGCTTCTAGATGTCAAAGATGGCAGACACCGGGAGAGATGAGCAGAAGTTTCTCTGGAGAGGAGATAGTAGACAGAATGAAGCTGGGCGCGGAACAATCAATACCGTTGAATGATTACTCAGATGTGAGTCAATCTGTTGAACATGCAATCATGAAGGCTCATGCCATAGCTCACCCGTTTTCTACAGCAACAATACGACGAATCTCACTCACAATCAATACCAGAGCTTCCTTCCCTTACGGTACCGCCGGAAGAAACCCCCGTGACCCGCCGTTTGTCATCTGGAAACGTGCTGCTAGAAAGACCTAGAAGGCGAGGACCATCAGCAGCTATTCATCATCTTCAAGCAGTACCCGAGACTCCAAGCGACCCACCTACCCCTGCAACTCGGAATGTTGTATCTTCGCAGGCATCCGTACCAACCACGCTACCTGTATCGCAAAACGAGCGAATCCCAAGCTTATCAAGAAGCGAGGTCTCAGCGACAGATGTCAGTGAAGCTGCTAGCACGCCAGAAGGTCCGGTCAGAAATGTCTCAATGATGACACCAAGGGCGGACGCCCATCAGGAATACGAGATCACCGGTGAATATCAATACGAGATAGACAGCGCACCAGAGGATCACGGAGAAAACCCAACTTGGGAATACAACCAGGAGAATGAATACACAGCTCAGGAAGATGAAAACGTATCTGTTGACCCTTCGCAATATTCTTCTCCTCATAAACAAATGGACACCTATTCCCCCGCCAGACAGGCCATCACTCCTTCAATCGCTCTTTACTCAACGCCCGGCACGATACGTGGTCAGCCCTTCCGTTACAACAATCTTGACGCTTCCTCGGCACCTTCAACCATTCTATATGATGTGACAGACTCGATACAGAATACTCCATCTGGACCTGTTACACCATCGCCCTTTGGCATGATATCCAAAACAAGCGACATGTCTAATCCTCGTGCTCCTTTAGACGATGCTGAAAGACGAAAAAGCCATGTTCTAGCTGTTCTCGGATCATCTTCTGGACCATCGACCAGAATTGTCCGACCGCATGTACGAGGTACCCCACATCCACTTCGTAGGGTATCGACCGCTCCTGACACCGAATCTATCGCAGAAGAAGGAAGCGATGTCACACAATCTCAGAAATCGATTCGTAGAGCAATAACTCCAGGTATGACAAGCCGATTGACTGTCGACCAATCAGTAGATCAGTCTTTTGTCTCTATCGCCTCATCAGCCGACCTCACTTCCGACAAGCGAGCATCGCACATGCATAGTCGCCTATCCCGTGGCAACACATCTTTCCCTACTATCCTCCTTCCAACCAATCATGCATCTCCTGGCGGTGGCTCTTTGAAAGGTCTCTCAGATCAGCGTGCAGACGGTATCAAGATTCATAAACACCTCAACGCGATGAACAAACAGTTGCTTGAGACGAATGACGATCTCGCTCGTGAAGCTGAAGCATGGAGGGATGAAGCGGATAGATTGAGAGGTATTTTGGAGGACCACGGTATCGATGTGGAGGATAACGATGTACTTGGCGGTCTCAATGCAGCTTCAACTTCTGCGAATGTCTCGCAGCAACTTCCTGAACGGCCGACGAAATCTCCAAACGGACGTGATAGTACTAAAGGCGATCACTCCGAACTTATCAGCCAACCCTCAGCACTCAGCGGTCGTAGGGGCAGCTCACCTCATGCCAACAAAGCATCAACCTCTGCTCAAGATCTGTTGGAAGGCCTGAATCCCGAAGAATATGCGGCAGTGATGCAGGAAATGGCTGAAAAGTTGGATAATCTGGAAGAAGGTTTGAACGAGAAGGATCAGTTGATAGCAGAATTGGAGGAGCAGCTTGAGCGTGCAAGACAAGCCAATACACCCGAACAGCAAGGACTGCTCGATGAAATTGAAAAGTTGTCTGCTCAATTGGAAGAAGCTGAGAGGGCTAGAGTAGCCCTCCATTCTGATTTCTCCACCAAGACCGAACAACATGCTCAGCAATTCGGTGAGATCTGTTCAGGATTTGAAAAGCAAGTCCGATCATTGGAGAAGGATCTGAGTGACGCTAGAACTGAGGTAGATCGAGTCAAGAACGATAAATCTAGACTGGAAAAGATCTCATTTGTCGAAGGTGGTGTAGAAGAACAGCATCTCAGAAAACGTGTCTCCGATCTCGAAGAAATGCTACAGCAGGCTACGACGGACAACCACAAACAGTTGATTGAAGTAGAGAGCCTGAAGAAACACTCAGCACATATGTTAGAGGAGAAAGAAGGTTTGATGCATCGTGTAGAAGATGCAGAAACCGAGTTTGAAGAGTTGCGAGCCCGAATTTCTGAAATGCAGGATGAAGGTACTGGCTTAGAATCCCTCGAAGCTATGAAAGGTGAACTCAAAATTGCATGTGAAGCTCAATTAGTCGTAGAAGACAAACTCACTAAAGTACAGCAAGAATTGGCAGAAGCGCAAAATACTATCTCTCACCAAGAAACTGAAATTGGTCACCAACATGATCATATTGAAGAACTCAACAGGGTGATCGAGAGTCGTGAAGCCGATCTTGCAGTGGTTCAAAACAATTCCAGAGTCAATGGAGAAGCGGAAGAGGAACTTCGACATGTACAACAACAATTAAATTTAGTTAACGAAGTACTCGCTAGCAAGGAATCTGAAATCGAGTCGCTCAAGGGTAAATTGGAAGTGGCCAATATTGCCACTCAAGCCATTAGGACTTCTCAACGACGATCCACTTCTCCAGCTCCCACCATGTCTCCAACAACTAACACCGCTGGTACGGACAACAATCCGAGCTATCATGATAGCTTTGTCGCTGCAATGGAAGAAAGGCTTGATGAGGCTTACCGAGAAATCGGAAGGCTCAAGCATGAACTCAATGCTACGCCACACCGAAAGTCGGCTGTAGAAGTGAGAGACGCCAAGATTCAAGCATTAGAGCGGGAGAAAGCGGCTTTGGCAGACAGGCTAGCTTCAAGTAGTAGAAGCATGACGATATCTGCTTCACCTGCTCCTGCTGGTGTCAAAGATGCTGGTTCACCTTTCAAACGACCTACTCCCCTCGTCCACCGAGCTATTGCCTCTTTGCGCACTCCTAAAACGCCCGGTCCTTTACCTGAAGTAAGTCATTTCTCCTATTGGATAGGAAATCAGCTGACATCGTCTTGATCATACAGCTTTCCTGGCTACAAACTACCATCGGTGATGCTAATGAACCCATTCTTCAAGCTCAACTTGAGTACCTCCAAAAAGAGCTTCGAGATGCCAACGATCAGCTTGATCACAACTTCAGTCGTCTCGAAGCAGCCGGTCTTGGTGGTGTCGCACTTGCTGAAAAGCTGGCTGCCGCTGAAGAAAGGATAGGCGAGCTTGAAGGTGAAATCAGAACGTTGGTACAGAGAAACAAAGCTTCTTTAGCTCTGGTCAGTGCTCAGAAAGAGGACCGAGAGTGAGTAATCGCCCCGTCTGCAATGTTGCATCAGTCTCACTGACCTTGATTCACCTAAAGGCGAGACAACGAAGGTCGTATGCAGAAAGCACTTGAAGCTGTTCATAGTCAGATGGAACAACTCAAATATGATATCGCTAATGAGCGTTCTCGACTACAAAGAGACAATGGCCGACTACAAAATCTCGTTTCGGAAATGAGGCTCAAAAGCCAAGCTCAGGTGGAAAGCCTCCAATCTGAGATGCAAAGAATGGCTGAGAAAGCCGAGGGAGACCTGAAAGCTACACGAGATGATTTGAGCAGAGTCATCAGGGAGAGAGATCAACTTAAGAAAGTGAGTAACCTTTGCCTGATAATCCGCTTGAATCATGTAAGCTAATTTTGGATTTAGGAATTTGAATCCCGGGGAACTCAGATCGTCCAACTCGAACGAGATATCGCGAAAGAGCAAAGAGCTTATGAATCCCTTTCCCGACGTAATGTTCAGACCACTCAATCTGCTGCCTTGCAACCCGAACTTACTCAAAAAGCCCGAACCATCGAATCTCTGCAATTATCGCTTCGGGATGCTCAACGAGAATCGGACGATCTACGAAACGCCTTATCTCAGCGTACACAAACTTTGGAAGATACCAAATCTCGTTTGGCCAAGTTCCAGAATGAACGCACCCACGTGATGAAGGAGTTAGAGGAATTCGAGAGGGATCTACAAACGCAACGATCGGAGAGTAGGGAATTCGGCCTTCAACTCTCCTTGTTGAAGAAAGAGCAAAATAATGCTTCTGCGAAACATCGAGCTGGACTTGATGCTTTGGAGAGGGAATTGAAGGAAGCTAGGAATAATGAAAGGTGGACGATGAAAGACTTGAATGATGCGAAGAGGAAATACGATGATCTAGAGAGTTGGAGGATAAATCACCAATGTGATACGTGAGCTTCTATCCCCTAGGAACTTCGTCATGTAATATCCAACTCATGATATTGTGTTTACTTTGCAGTGGTCTTTCACAAGCTTTGATCGATCAGAAAACACATTTCAAAACTCAATCTCGATCTCTCGCATCTCAGATCCGATATCTCAAAGCGAAATTCACCAGGGAATCAACCTTCAGGAACGCACTGGCATTACAGAAGCGTTACCTTTTGTTATTAGTTGGTGGGATGAGTCTGGATCAACAATCGACTTTGAGAGCTATAGCTCAAATGGGTTATCCAGTTCCTGAACCATCTAGACCTAGGAGAACTTTCAAAGCTGTTGCATTAGCTGTCTGTAGTATAATAAGAGCGAGGAATACTGCGAATGATTGGAAGAAGGAGAAAGAACTGAAATTGACTATTTCATCGAATGGTTCAGGTGAAAGAAGGAGAGTTTCAGCTAGGACGTGATTGTTATGACCTTTTCTTGGGTTTCTTGGTTCTTTTTTTTTTGTAATTTATATATATACACAAATTCGCTATATCTGGACGTTTAATTGGTAACCCTTGTATAGTAGCTTGACTTCGATATTCAACATGACATGATGATGACCCTTGCATGAACGTATGTTATATATACACACATATTCAACCAAAATATATACAAGATTTGCATCGTTAATTTGAGATTGTAATCTAATCCGATCCAGTGTACTACGAACAACGATTGTCCATCTTGACAAAATCAAAACCCACTCATTCTTCAGCGTCCCCATCCAAATTTCTTCATCAATCTACCTGACCAACCACCGCTTCTGCTAGAAGTCCTCGCTGACGAAGTAGGCGAGGTCTCCGCTTTGACTTGTATATCATCATTCTCACCTTCCTCACCAGTTGTATCTGGTTCCGGGACTGGTGTACCAGGAACAAGCTTACTCTCGATCGCTCTTCTCTTCATACCTCTAGTTTCCCTCATCGGCGTTTCTCCTTGATCGACGGTCGTTTCATCAGGATTAGCAATCAAATCAGGCTCCTTCGAAGCAGCTCTAGCCTTCCTTTTCCGGGTTGAAGCAGCGGGTGCAGAATCATCCTTCAGATCCTCCTCGTTCGTATTCTGAGCTTCGGAAGCCCTCGATTTTCTCTTCTTACTTGATGGTATTTCGACACTCAGCGTCGATCGAGCGCTCGACGGTGGCTTATCATCTCCTCCCTGTTCCTCTTCTGTATCGTCATCGTCTTCCTCACTTTCAGGTCTATACGGAGCTTCGTCGGCCTTACTAGCTGAAGATATCGTTTTACGCGGTGATTTCAATCGAGTCGACCCTGAGGGTGTAGCGAGCTCACTCCTGGAAGTATCGTCTACTTCAGTGTCGGCTTGATCTTCAGCTTGTGGTTCAGGTGTTGCTGTAGAAGCGTCCTGTTTACCTCTCGATGACATTCGAGTGGATCTTCTAGGTTTCGCTTTCGTGGGAGATTGAGATTCGGATCCTTCTAGCTGAGGACCGGGAGAAGCAGTAACCGATTTACCATTGAGTTCATCTTCAGCAGGTACTGGTGTACCTTCCTCCAACTCGGGTATGTTTTCGCCTCTAGCTATTGACATTCTAGCTGATTTTCTGAGAGCAGGACCAGGAGAGGCGGTGTTGGATTTCCGACTTCCAGTATCGGAGGTAACCGAAGATTCCCTTCCTTTCCCTTTCCTAGAATTTGAAGGTCTACCACCTCTACCCCGTCTTGCGGGAGTAGCGCCGACTTCAGATTCAGGTTCGACGGACGCTGAAGCTGTTCCACGCTTTCTACCACTCCTAGTTGCAGGAGGTGACAATGTAGCTCGCTTCTTCGATGGTGTTTCGTAGCTTTCAACTTTGATCAATACGGTTGAATCCTCATCATCTCCTCCTGTACTATTTCGACTTGCGGATCCACCCATAGATTTCCTCTTCCTATGTCCTCGAAGTGGCGTGCCTTTAGGCGTACCGTTCTCTTCAATTTCAGGTACTTTGGCGTCATCTTTAGCATAGAGGACATAACAATGACCTTCATCAACCAACTGATTACCAACGAGGCGTCGAATTTTCGTTGTCAACTGAGGAAGTAATATGGGATGGTCATGATCCATTTGGAGGTTCCTCCCTTCTGTCTCCTCACTTTCCGAAGATCGACCCTCGACATGGGAAGTCTCCTGCTCGAGCTGTGTGGATCCGGGGATAGCGCAATGTGGTACAAGGACAACAGCGGTCAGGTCATCGTCGGATACCCTGAGTTTCTCATAATAACAGTGTGATCTGGTAGTTGGAGGTTCCAGAGAAGTGGATGCACGACCACGTGAGCGCGTACGTCGATGAGCGGTGGTCTCGGGACCAGGTACCGAAGCGTTGCTAGGTGAACCATGTCGATGAAACAGCCGCATTATAGTTGACTCGCTGACTTGAGGTAGGAAAGGCGGCTTTTCTTTTTGAGGTGATCCTGTTTCCGTCGCTTCTTCCTCAGAGCGTTCCTCGTTTGTCGACAAGACAGGTTTGCGCTCCTCTACAAGCATGGTCGAGCTCGTTGGCTCAAGGCCATTCTGTATGCTTTCCAAAGGCGTCTCTGCTGTACGATCTGCCTCGTTATCGTTCGACGGCAAGGGTTCCTCCGCCTCTTCAGGCCTGTCCATTTGCTGGTCGGAGGATAGTTGCTGTACATCCACTTGTATGTCGTCCTCAGATGGTGACTCTTCACCTGATAGCGCAGTTTCGGATGTTTCTTTGGCAGCTTTTATTGCCTCCTTCTCCTCTCCGGATGCTGAAGGTAAGCTATACTGCTCCTCGCTCTCCATCTCTGCAGCTTCAGCTTGTATACTTAGATCTTCAACTTCGTTTCCTTCAGAAGCCTCCACTTGTTCCTCCATGTTCGTGGTGATATCCTGAGTAGATGTTTCAGGCTCGATCCATCTGACGTGGACCTGTATGTCATCGTCACCTTCACTCATCACATCCACGTCACCATCTGAAGAAGAGAACTGAACGAAAGATCCGAGTGCTGAGGGGTTTCGAGACATGGTCTGGGCAGGAGAATCGGTAGCAGCTTCTACTTGAAGTGAAGGAGTTTGCGGGTATTCGGATGGAATCAGCTGATGAGGCGTGATTGGAGCTAGGAGATACGAGTCTGGAGGGGGCAACGCAGGATCAGGTAGTTCCATAGGGGTGGCAGCCCTCGTTCCGGGTGCCGAGAGAATATCAGATGGTATAGGATCTTTTCCTGGTGGTTCCACGATGAGAGATGGGGAAGATGGAGGATGAGGTACGAGATCATGAGGGTCAAGGGGTCCAGTAACCAGGGTGTCCGCAGGAGGAAGACCAGGATCGGGAAGAGCGGGTGGGGTGGCAGCTCGAGATGAGATAGCGGAAGTGATATCAGCTGGTACGGGATTTTGAGGTATCTCGACCACGAGAGAAGGTGTCACATGGTCTTGAGGTACCATGGTGTGAATATCAAGGGGTTGACGAGCTGAGGTGTTTGGAGGAGGAACCGTTGGATCCGGTAGCGATACTGGTGTACTGGACCTAGACGCTGCTGCAGTCGGCACATCGCCAGGAACCGGATCTCTCTCGGGGGGTTCGACGGCCAAAGAAGGCGATCGATCGATCGACGGTCGAAGATCGTGTGGAATGAAGGGCATCGCAATGTTCGCGTCCGGAGGCGACAGCTTGGGATCAGGTAGATCGGTTGGAGTCTCAGCAGAGAGTTCCTCAGCTGGTGCGACTATCTCTCCTGGTGGAAGATGGCCAGGTGGTTCAACAAGGGAAGGGGAGAATTCTGATAGTGGTTGCTGTACATCGAGCACTGCAGGTATGGTAGTCTGAGAGTCTGGTCCGGTACTAACTGTCATAGATTCTGTTCCAGCCGTCTCCACGGTAGGTGTATTGACAACACTAGGCCCATCTGAGGTTTCCACCGCTTCCACTGAATCGAACGCAACGAATTCTTCAGCGTGGAAGGGTTCCAAGGGGTTTGATGCAGTCGGGGTGTCAAAAGGGCTGAAGTTCGCTTCTTCGAGGTTTCCATCCTTGATAGGCGGTTCATCAACATCCATCGTGAATTCGTCTGTCAATTGAGGTGTAGCGAGATCTTCCTGCTGTGACTCGATAGCGTCCTCTTTTGGTGTCGATAGGTCCTCCGGCTGAGAGACATGTTCGTCCACAGGTATCTGAGCTTGATCGATCACCTCAGAGATTATCGGTTCAAGGATTGATGGGATTATGACGGTTTCGGGTTCGGTGATGATATTGGCATTCCCGGTTGCCTGTACCTCAGTGACCTCAACCACTTCTATCACCTCCATTTCCATCGGCAATATCGAGCTGGGAGTAACAGCTTCTGACTGCACATAACCTAGAATGACAGAAAAAAGTGAGACTCGATCCAGCATCATCTTGGTGATTGGAAGAACTCACTGGGTTCTTGCACTTCAGATGGCACGGAATGTCTATCCTCAATTACTTCGCCATCATACATTATGGCTTCTTCAGGTGGTTTTTGTGTTTCATCGAAATTTTCACTGACTTCTTCCGAAAATTCGTTTAAGATTACATCGTTTGCCTCGAAGACAGTCGCTTCTGCTTCTTCCTCTTTCTCGTCTTCCTGTCTGTCCGCACTCGGACCTTCTGCCTGTTGTCGTACTTCGTACCTTTCATCACCACGCCCAGACTGGTGATTTCGATCTTCCACATATTCTATCTCTTCTTCTTCCTCCTCTTCCTCCTCTTCCTCGTCGCCCTCTCCTTCGTCTTCCCCCTCATCTTGATCTTCTTCCACCTGTTCCTCTTCCTCTTCTTCCTCTTCATTATCCTCATCTTCATCTGAGGAAGACCCGATTTCAATCACTTCCGTAAACACAGGTCGCTTGGTGGTATCTACCTGCTCTTCTTCTTGATCATCTGCAACGAATGATATACCAGTCAGTGAAAGAACACTCTTCTTGAAATAATGTACCCACCATAAGAGCCTTCGCTATCCTCCTCATCGCCCAATTCATCTTCTTCGTCCTCCTCTTCTTGTCCTTCAGAAGCAATTTCATCTTGATCTTGTTCCTCTTCATCCTGCTCTCCATAACCACTACCATAGGCCGTCGAAGGCTGTTGAAAAACATCATGAATAGGAAGAAGATCTTGATAAGTAGAAGATTGAGGCTGGTAAGATACTGCATTTCCGCCGAAAATCGAAGGTCCAGCATCATCTTCAGGCATGTTATTATGCACCTGCTGAACGATTTGAGCGAGTAAGCTGGGATCGATTGCATCTTCCGAGAAAGGTGGTAATTGCGAGATCTGTTCTTCTGATTGAGGAGTCTGACCTGATTCGACGAAAGACGTCGGGGGAGGCGGAAGAGGTAAAGTTGGATATAATGTATTTGGAGGTGATGCGTATTGATGAGGATCTGATTTAGGTGCAGGTGATTCGGACGTTCCCATATATTCTATACCATCATCGGATTCTTCGTCTTCTTCCCCGTGAGATTGCTCCACCTGCTCTTCCTCTTCCGCCTCTTCTTCATCATCATCGTCTTCCTGCTCCTCCTCATCTTGGTGCTCATCCTCTTCATCCTCATCTTCTTCTTCCTGATCTTCATCGCCGTAGACATCACCGTCGGATCCTACGTACGCTGCTCCATCTTCTTCAGGAACGACTCCATAGGCAGGATCATACTCTGACTGAGATCTAGACTCGAACAGCTCGTCCTCATCCTGGTCTTGTTCTTCATATCCTTCTTGAACGATTTGTACATTTTGTCCATTCTCTTCAACACCATCTTCTTCTGCTTCTTCATCTTCCTCTTCTTCTTCACCTTCTTCTTCGTCATACGTCTGGAATAATGGCTCTAGTTGTTCCGGACTAGAAACAATTTCTTGAATATCCCCATCACTCTCTACCTCTTGATCATCATATTCCTGTTCTCCCGGTATATCTTCATCTTCATGGTATGCTGCCTCGAGCTCCTCATCTTCATCAAACTCTTCACCGAATTCATCTGTTTCATCGTAATC
The DNA here is from genome assembly GCF_000507465.2 of Kwoniella mangroviensis CBS 8507. NCBI lineage: Eukaryota > Fungi > Basidiomycota > Tremellomycetes > Tremellales > Cryptococcaceae > Kwoniella > Kwoniella mangrovensis. The sequence continues at coordinate 430,134 of NW_027062534.1, read as the reverse complement.
CTGATGCTGATCAACTGATGACAAGCCATTCTGCACTATATCCACTGTTGGGTCTTGAACATCTTCTTCTTCTTTCTCTTCTACGTCTTCTACCTCTATCGAGTCTCGGAGTATAGGTGAAGGTGATTCCGATGGCCCTGGACTCTCAGGTGGATTCAACCCTTGTTGGATCTTAGCTTGAATCCCATCAAGCCATGATGCAACGGCTGGCCGAGGGAACAAGTCGTAAGGACCAGGCTGCTTGATCGGTTGCGAACCTGCTGCTGTCTGGGAGCGCAGCATCTTATTTAGGTGCAATGGTCAATAACGATACAAGGTCTACTGATGGAGTCCAATGTTGGGCAATGAACATCAACGAGAATCAACGAGACATTGACATGACGCTAAACACACCATTGACGTTTGATGGAGTTACTGCTCATCTCCGTGTTGCACCACGTGGGGTTCCTCTAAAAGTTCAAAATTCATGATACTCGTATGAGCCAGATAAATAAATAAATGCATTCCAAATCTATCCTCCTGCATCTAAAGATATTTGCGCCTCGTCTTCATCGAAAGCAACCTCCTACTCAAGCCTTCAAGACTTCGAAAGACATAGCGCAGAAGGCCGTAACTTCCAAAATGGCACCACAAGAACTGATCCTCTCGGCATGCTCCTCCGACCCATCTTCATCAACTTCTGCCGCTCCACAGCAGTCTACACCCTCGATACATCTTCACGATTTGTTGACTTCGACACCAATCCAGTCCTTCAAAAACTCCGCTAGCTCGTCTCATTCTTTGGGATATGTACAGAGCCAGAATGGTCAAGGAGGAGGGGTGTTCGCTGTTCAGGAAAGGAAGGGTATATTGAATATCTGGGCATGGCAGAAAGTGAGCTTGATGGTTTTTATGACAGAGATGTCCATCGCTATGCAGATGAGGTACTGATGATATATTTGACGTGATGAAATAATAGGATCAAATGCACAGCAAAATACATTTACCAGAAAAGATGACCTGTTTCGCCCTTTCTCCAAACGGGATGTGGGCAGCAGCAGGTTCACCTAACGGTCAAATATATCTCTGGGAGGTGAGTCCATCATCAGTCGATACTTCTTTTTCGTCATAAATGCTAATCTCTGTGATTAGATTGCCTCAGGTCTACTCCTAGCATCATTAACAGCTCACTATCGATCCCTAACTTCTCTAACATTCACTCCCGACTCTCAAATCCTCATATCGACCTCCCTAGATTCATCAACCCATATATTCTTAGTTTCACGATTGATCGATCCTGAAGATCAAGCATCAGCTGGTAAACCATATGGATCATTGACCGACCATACATTAGCAGTCAGGGGTGTGGGGCTGGGGAGGTTGGCGGGAAGTATGGGAGGAAGGATATGGACTTGTTCGGATGATGGCACTGTCAAGGTGAGGGTTTGGCTTTCTCTATCTAACCCTTACTCGTTAAGCTGTCCCGTGAGTGAAGCTTAAAGCTGATGGTCCGTTTCGCTTAGATGTGGTCACTTCATCCTCCATTCCCTCTACTCGCAACATTCACCTTACCTCCTTCATCATCCCCTACATGCTTGGCTATCGATCCTACCGAACGATTCTTTTACGTCTCCACAAGTCAAGGAGAAGTATATCACATCCCCTTATTCCGGCGTAAAGACACGCTCAGCACTGCAGCAGAGTATGAGGCAGTAGGAGGAGGTGGGAATGCGAGCATCCCATTGAAAGTCGAGGGATCAGTAGTCTCACTCAAATCACCAATTACCTCGATGTCATTATCCATATCCTCAACAATATTGTTGATAGGATGTAAGGACGGCACGATAAATCTATATTCATTACCTTCACATCAACATCTACGTACTCTCAGTTCCCACAATGGACCGATAACCCACTTATCCACCTTACTCAAACCAGTAGACCTGATCACTTCTTCCTCAGGGAGCAGTGGAGGAGTAATGGAACAATGGCCAATAATGGAAATCAAAAATTTCGAGAGGATGAAATCCCAAAATTATAAATCCAATCATACCGTTACTATTAAATTACCTCAAAATAATCTTGCTGCTGTCTCTACTTCAAGTTTGTTATCTCAATTAGATGATCTACGTCCTCAGACTAAGAAGTCGATAAGTGGTGGACAGGGTAATGGTGTGGAACAAGATCAATTGGAAGCTTTATTAGCTGAGAATAAGAGGTTGAGGACTTCGCTGGATAAGGCCACAAAGATAAATGAGAAGATGTGGAATGGGATCGTAGATATGAAGCTGGCTAATGGGGATCAGTAACAGTATTCAGTCATATCAAATTGCATTTACCTGGCATCGCGTTTCTCGGTATGTTCTCGAGATTTAAGTTGGTGATAACATCAAGATGCATCGATACAAAACGGTATAAGATTTGCAAGATGCAAGAAACACACATATATGCACATCCATGTTCTCACTTCTGACACCACGTCACTTTGTACCTATATGATTACATAGCCTCTCCATCTAAATCTTCGTCCATCGCCTCTCCATCCAGATCATCATCCATCTCCATAGCTTCTCCATCCACATCTTCCATCGTTTCTCCATCTAAATCATCTCCATTATTTGATGGTGGAATTGGAACAGTGGCTGAAATAGGTTTGAAAGACGATTTGAATCCTGAAGTCTTGAATCTACCGGAATCTTCCTGTTCTTCAGTTTTCTTCTCTTCAGCTGTTGCTTGTTTCTCTTTTTCCTCCTGTATCGCTTTGGCATCTTGAGGGGCTGCTAGCGTCTTCGTACCATCCAACAGACCTCTGAGGTATTCAGCAGTCTCCGAATTAAATACGATCCTATATAACGTTTATTTCGTAAATATCACTTGGACTCTCGTTGATCGGGAGTATCCCACTTACCATCTTTCCCAAATCTCCAATACAGCCGCTACCTGACCCCTAAATACATCTGCACTTATCTTTCCCGAGTATGCCAATAAGCTCTGATACACAGTTGACAAGTGTGAAAACACAGGTGGTAATCTACTTTCGAACGCTTGACGATACTTCCATACGTTGGGTAAGGACGATGCCGAATTATGTAAGATGTCCGAAATCAAATGCAATCTCGCCATCTTTCTTGGTACAGGCGTAGCATCCAGCTTCACACTCTGACATACAATCTCTGCGACCTGAAGGGGACAACATCATGGTCGATTAGCTCGACGCTGCGTTTGTTTGGACGAATGCGCTCACCTCATCGGCAGCTTCGGCTTTTTTCAATGCGAATTCCATGGCTCTAGCTATTTCTGCTCGTTTACCACTCATGGCACGTAACATAGCTTCGAATCGTTTCCTGGCTAGTTTACCCAGTTTGCCCCGGACCACTCGCTCTTTCTCGGATTCTTCAGCTGAGTCGGACGAGTATAAAGAGGCATATCCCTGAGCGATGGGTAAGCGTCAGTGAAGGATAGACCACTTCCGGTCATCGTGACTGTGGGCAGATATGTGCGACAATTGTTCACAGAGATGGAATAAGAACTCACCTCATCCGCAAAATCATCCGGCGGTGGTGTGGGTATTCGATACCTCGAATCCACGCTCAACTGGTAAAAGTGATATTCGGGAAGCTATGCGAAACATGTGATCAATCAGCGTAGATCTAGAAAGACTATTAGTCTATACTCACATCTTCATTCACCAAGAACGCAAATTTCGGATTTTCTTTTTCCTTTTTCCTCAACAACTCTTCAAATCCTCTACCATTATCTTTCACTCTACCAGCAACAGTCTTGATGAACTTTTTCTGATCTTCGCTTATCCCACTTAACCACTTATCTTTTGCGGAAGTTTTACGCGGTCGTGGTGAAGGCGATCGTGATCGCGAATATGAGTCGGAAGAATAGGAAGAATAGGGAGACCGTCGACTCTTATTACGACGTGGAGGAGGTGAGGGAGATCTAGATGAAGAAGACGAATATGAACGGGATCTGGCGGATCGTTTTCTCGAAGAAGAGTATTTCGATGATTTGGGTGGTGAATATGACCGTGATCTTGATCGTGAACGAGACCTTGATCTACCTCCTTTCCTTCGATCATCATAATCCCTCTTATCATCCTTACGCCTATCACTATCTCGGTGTCTGACGGGCGAAGCAGATCGACCTCTTTTGTCCCTGCTTTCCCTACCAGATCCCAGATCTGAATAAACACGCAGGGTCAGCTCCTCTGCAATGGGTAGTCGTAGGCGAGGAGCTCACCATAAATAGGTCTCAGAGGCATAGGAACAGGTTTACTCCAGCCGACTCTAAGGACACTACCTCCCCAGTCGAGACCATCATATTCCCTCACAGCGCGCTCGGCATCTTTACGTTTCATGTAAGATACAAAGCCGGACAATCCAGGTTTACTTCGTCTTGTGATTGTCATCGAAGCGCCAACAGATGTATCTTCATCACCACGAGCTGTTATGTGAAACAAATCAGCATAGTCTGCCGGTCATAACTTCAAGGAGAACTCACGCCACATGATCTTCACCGTTCCTATAGGTCCCAATTTGGCAAAGAACATACCCAAACTCTCTTCTGTGATATTTGACGGTAGATTGGACTATCAAAATCGTCAGATGTATACACGTCCACTCGTGATTAAGCTATCTGACTTACAATGAACAAGTTTGTAGTCTAAACGTAAGAGATGCTATTAGCTCATGCAGATTTGTACCTGAGAGGGAGGTTGAACCTACCTCTTGATTTCCGACGATGTGACTACCTTTCTCCGACTCCCAAGCTGATTATGAGCTTTGCACGATCAGTACACAAAGTTTTATGTATTTTCTGTAAGTTCCAATTGTACAGACCTGCAAGTGCAGCGACGGATGATCCAGCCTCTGTCATCGGGAAAGTATTAGCATGACTGCTCCAGGAAACAAGCATAGGAGTGTATGAGGAAGAGTTGCACTCACGCTTCGCCTGTTGTCCTAGTCGTCTTTCTTGTGCAATTTGATTACTATAGAAATGCAACTGTCAGTCCCCATCGACGGAAAAAGGCGGATGGAATGGAAGAACTTACTTTTTGATCTCCTCCAGGAATGAATCCATCGCTCGTTTACCTTTTCTCATCGGGCCTGTACTCGAACCACTCGTAGGTGGAGGGGAAGGTGCTTTCATCTGAGGTGGTGGACGGGGCTAGAGGTGTTGACGAGGACCCTGTCAACATCTCTTGTCCGATATTGTGTGTAAGGTTTCGGCCACTTACCCTTCCGTAACCCATTGCAGAAGGTCCTCTAGGAGGTTGATATGATTGCTCTATGTCATGCCCTGCAGGACCTCTTGGAGGTTGATAAGGCATATCCATAGGTGCACCACCAGCTTTGACGAACCCTCCTCCTGGACCAATAGGTCTTCTACTAGGTTGCCTCGTCCCCCCCAATGGAGCATTATATGAGCTAGGTCCCTCGAAAGCTTCTTCATATTCAGCATTGACCAATCTCAAAGCTCTGTAGGAGTGAAAAGCGAAAAGAGTGTCAGCTTGAATCCGATAATAACTCTGACAATTGAGGGAATGGAAAGGCAGATGCTCACTCTTCCTCCTCTTTCCTCTTCTTCTCTTCTGCCTCACGTTCTAGATCCTTTTTAGTCTTTTTGGTAATACCATGACTGAACGTCTTACTTTTCAGAGCATTCAGTTCAAGTTGACGCTGAGCAGAGATTCATATCATCAGCTGGGAGTATGAACTCGGGATGAGGGATTGTGAGCTTACCTTTGGCGGGAAACTTTCATCCTCCGAGTCTGACCCTCCAAAGGCCGACATATCGAATTTGGGTGGCATGGTGAATATGCTGAGCTGTATCCCTGCTGCATTGGCAGATGGAATCGATGTATGATTGGAAACCGTGAATTTGAGATGTATGCAATGAATGAGCTGGAGTCGGAATTCGCTGTTCCATTTAACATGAACTTTGGCGCCTATCCTATCGGCGGGATCAAATTCGTTCGATACGAGGATGGACATGATGGATATAACAGCAACAACAACAACAACAACAGACATACTTGATCTCTCTCATCACCTTCAACTCCAATGATCACAGAAGTACAAGTGCGAAATGGACCCAAGTAAGATCATGACCCCTGCGACCGGCTCGATCGGTTCTCGATTCGAATCTCAAGCTTCCATTGACGAGGCAAAGGAGAACAAGCAGAAGGCATGGAGGGAAGCTTATGCGAGGTAGGTTTGTTATCAGGTTGAATCTCTTCGATCATGCTACGAGACTGACATATGTCTGTTCATGTGAAATCAGAATAGGTCAGGAACCTCCTCCAGAAGAACCTGAAGAGGAATATGATCCTAGGACTTTATACGAGAGATTACAAGCTAAGAAGGTGGGTCTGTCTAACCGATGTGTCATTGTGATTAGGAAAACAGACATATGACTGATGAATTTATGTGTATTGACAGGATCTGAAAAAGGAAGAATGGGATAGTAAAATGAAACTATCGAATCAATGGCGAGGAATAGATAGTGAAGAACAGCGTTTCCTCATGGAGAAAGATCAAGAGAAGAAAGAGGAACAGCGGAAGTTGGAAGAAAGAGATGCGGAAGAACTAAGAGCGTATAGGGAGTAAGTATAATCTCAGATTCAGATAGATCTCGATCATACTGATCCGATGTCGATTGACAATTGACAATAGGAAACAAGCTGCCAAAGCTTCTCAACCTATCGATACACCCCCTGCTACAACTTCCTCAGTTCAGCCGAAGAAAGTTATACCTACAAAACCAGCTAGGAAAGACGTCAAGTCATTGATGAAAGGTGTGGTAGTGAAGAAGAAGCCCAAGCCTTCCACCAAGGGGACATCATCACCAACTAAGCCAATCTCTCCGTCAGTAGGTACCAAGCGGGATGCACCTGAAGATGAAGATACGGCAAAACAGAAAGATGGAGATGAGGTGGAAGAGAAGAAACGGAAATTATCGGTGACGGATGAAACGTAGTGTATTTCAACTTTGTAGCCATGTATCAATGACGATAAAACGACGCTGCCTAGCATCGCTCGGGACGATGACACGAGAAACAAACTTTCATTTCATTTCTATCTACAATAATCATTCCAACTCGATTTCATATGAGAAGAAACAGAAGAAGGAAAGGGAAAGGGAAAAGTATCTACACCAGGTAAGACTCTCAATACGGTGTGATTCGTGATCCTATAGATCCTAAAGGTTATCACCATTAGGTACTTCACAAGGCTCGACACTCCAAATACCATCTGCGTAATCTTGTACGGATCGATCAGAGGAGAAATCACCCATGTTGAATGCGGTCAAGATTGATTTCTTGGTCCATTCAGTCCTGTTATTGGCGTAACATTCGTCCATGAGTTTCTCGGCAGCGAGATACGAGCCGAAATCGTTAGATACCTGTAAAACAACCGTTAATTAATATATCTATGAACCTGTCTTAGGACAACAACTTGATGGGTAGTCAAGAATACGTTAACTCACAAGGTAGTAATCATGTTCGTAGACGGTCTTCAATAAAGGTTCATAGGTATTACCTTCACCGAACGTACCACTCTCAACGGCCTTGAAGACTTCAGCCAATTCAGAAGATCGTTGTTCCAAGGGAGTAGGTTGGTAAGAGTTCGTGAATCTGACACCTTCGACTTGTTCGGTGAGATGACCGAAAAGGAAGGATTGATCTTCTCCTGCGTCCTCAGCAATTTCTATTGTGCCACCTATCATCAGCATCGATCCGCTGGTACCATTTTGTCACAAAAGCATCACTCACCAACATTAGCACCGTCAACTGTACCAAGCAAGAGAGCACCGTTCAGAGCCAACTTCATGTTGGAAGTACCGGAAGCTTCAGTACCAGCAGTGGAGATTTGTACGGAAACGTCCGAAGCTGGAACAAGGACTTCTGCGATGGATACACTGTAGTCTGGGATGAAGACGACTTTGAGAAGATCACCGACATCGGGATCGCTATTGACGACTCTGGCGACGTTGTTGATGAGTCGGATAACAAGTTTAGCGACATAGTAACCTGGCGCAGCCTTTCCGGCGAAGATAGCGGTATGTTTGGCGATTTTCTTTCGCTCTTCGGGAGAAGCCTTCTTGATTCGTAGGTATCGGTAAATGACTGCGAAGAGGTTCAAAGTTTGTCTCTTGTACTATGGAAAATGGAAAAGATTAGCTTGACCTTCAAAAGAGCCAGCTTAAACGACTAACCTCGTGAAGTCGCTTGATTTGAGTCATGAAGATACTCTCAATATCCAAGGTGATACCAAGTTCAGCTTCGACAAGATCAGCCAGCTGGAGGCGAGTAAAGTCAGCTCAAGTCCAGAATATTATATTCCTTCCACTTAGCTCACTCTTTGCTTGTTCTCCATCTTGATGCTGGTGAAAGCCTTTCTAAACTCCTCATTCTCCGACATAGGTAAGAGCTGCTTGAGAGTCTTGAGGTGAGTAAGCCAGTGATCGTTGCCCAGAGTGTGGGTGATGAGCGCGGCAAGTTGAGGGTTACATTGGAGGAGCCATCTGTAAAAGACAATTAACTTGGCTACAGTTTCATCAAGCAAGCCGGATACTCACCTTCGAGGAGTGATACCATTGGTGACCTGGGTGAACGGTTACTTGTGAGCTCTGGGATCAAAAAAAAAAACGTGCGTTGCGATTCAGCTCACGTTGGTGAAGAAGTCTCTGCCCTTGAACTCTACGAAGTCTCTGAAGATGGTCGCTTGCAAGAGCTGACTGTGGAGCTCAGCAACACCGTTGACTTTGAAGGAACCGACAATGGCAAGGTAGGCCATTCGGACGTATTTGGGTGTTCCCTCTGTGGTATTCTGTGTCAGCAAAATAGTCTCTAATGTATGGCGGCCGTAGTAGATTTACCTTCAATGATACTCATTCTCCTCATTCGGTCCATATCGCCCTATATCAACATTAGCAGCTACCAAACTCTGCATACCAAGCACACTTACAGGCCATCGTTTGGCAACAGCTTGCATGAAATCGCTAGGAATACCGTCAGCCAGAGAACGGATCCGACACTGTGACAGTTGACTTACTAGTTGATTCTGTAGATAATCTGCAAGTGTCTAGGTAACAAAGTCTCGAATAGGTCTAGTTGCCATCTTTCGAGTGCCTCAGGAAGGACAGTGTGACTGATTGAGACTGTCAGCTTTGCATCATACTCCTGCGTCATACCCATTTGCACTCACTTAGTATAGGCGAACACCTTGGTGGTGATCTTCCAAGCGGTTTCATAAGATAACTCTTCCTCATCGATCAAGATTCTCATGAGTTCAGGAATAGCGAGAGTGGGGTGAGTATCGTTCATTTGGATACAAACGTAGTCGGGAAGAGCGGTCCATGGAAGATCAAGCTTGGTGAACCTCCTGAGAATGTCTTGCAGGGAACCAGAGACCCAGACTGTGAACGATCGTGAGTGAGTGTGCAGTTCGCTTTGAGTTGAGCAGACTTACGGTATTGTTGCATGATACGAAGTTTCTTACCGGCGTACATGTTGTCATTGGGGTAAAGAACTCGAGTCTGAGGTCTGTCTGTCAATAAGGGTCCCCAATCGAAAATCACATATCACTCACAATGTTCTCTACTTCACTACTGGCAGCAACGGAAGCCTCGTAATTACCAGCTACAATGACAATCAGCATAACCCAGACACATATGAAGGAGATTACCAACCGTTGAAAGAGTTCAGGTCGAAACCTTGGACAGGTTTGGCACTCCAAAGTCTGATATTGGCACAATTCTTGGTATTGAATCCGGGAATGGGGGTATCATAAGCTACAGCAAGACATTCCATACCACCCGACCAAACAGCTTTGTCAGAGTTAGGAATGTTTTCGACTCGCCCGTAGAATCGGATAGGATAGGCGACATCGAGACGAGCGATCTCCCAAGGCTGATGTCCACTTCGTGTAAGCTTTCGGTTTCAATCTGCCAACAATAGGGAAGCTTACATTTTCTCGATCAAGCCATGGATCGGGAGCTTCGAGCTGTTCTCCAGTGCTCGAGATCAGTTGCTTGAAGATACCATAATTGTATCTGCATCAAGGATCAGTGAGACACGTATGTTACATGCAGTGAGAGATGACTCACCTTAAACCGTAACCCCAACCAGGGATGTTGAGAGTGGCCATACTATCGATCTAGATGATTTGCGTCAGAGTGAGTAGCCGATCTAACATATCGATATGACACTTACATAACAAGCAGCGAGTCGACCAAGACCACCGTTACCCAACCCAGCATCCCTCTCCTCATTGAGTAGGTCCTCGAAGTTCTACATAACAGAGCTAAATCAGTCACTGTCATACGAATATGTCTAGTATCCATGAGACTCACAAAGCCGAGCTTTTGGGTAGCATTCTCGTAAGTGTTTCTCATACCCAAGTTGAGAACGGCATTATCGAGTGATCTTCCAATGAGCCATTCGATAGAGAGATAGTAGATTCGCTTGGGGGCTTTCTTGGTGTGGTGGCTTGCGGTGACAGGTCAGCGGTATGGGCTATGAGATAGGATCGTAAGGAGCTTACAGAGCGGTCTCGTTCCATCGTCTACATAGGTCTATATCAGCTTCACACGCATTATCAGTCAAGCCATTTGACTTACTCAAGAAGTCTGTCTCTGACAGACAACGCAGTAGCTTGGTATGCAGCGATCTAATCGGTTTGAGCGTCAGTCAGCTGTCAGCATCTCAACTTGTATACACTCCCTTATTCTCTTGATCCGTTTTTTCCGATCCCGTCACCCCACCCACACACGCAAGTGTTACCACCACCACCCACACAGCGTATTCCCTTTCTCCCTTGCGTCTCACGAAGCACCACAAAAACCGGAAACGTCCACTCACCGCATCGATGTTATAAGCCTGTCTAGCCAAACTGGTCGTAACATGTCTAACAACGGTATTGGCTACCTTCTGTTCATCTTCATGATCAAATTCCATATCTTTCAAAGCTGTCTTCCATGTTTTCTCATCTCCGATTGGCCATTCATCTTCCATTGTGACCACACCCTTTTGAGCAGGGAAATATGAACCGGTGAGAGATCGTACATGGCCAGGTCGTTCTTTTCCTACATGACATGACAAATTTAACCAATCACCTTAAACGTGCATGCAACCAGCAGAAATACTTACTTGGGGTGACAATGGGTACACCGATCTTGGAAGTATCTACCTGTTTGAGACCTTGAGGATGACCAGCAGACAAGGAAGATCGTCTAGATAATCCAGGTTGGTGGAGACTTGGGGTTCTCGATCCATGAGAAGAGTGGGACCTTGATCTGGATCTGCCGAGGGTGACATCGCCTGGACCGGTGTATACCATCTTCTGTTAGCTAAACCACTGTATATACAGAATTAGAAAATAGCAGAAAGATGAGAGGAAAGTGCATCAGAATGTGTTGATGTAGATAGTCAGCAATGCCGCTTGGTGGGTGCACCACCGCTCGATGATGCTAGCTCAGGTAAGCACCAAGGCAGATTAAAGTCCGAAATGGAGGAACAATGCGGAATGCGGAAGGAGGGTTGTGCTGTTACGAGGGGCTCCGAGAGGATGATGAGAAGAAGAGCGAGGTTTGACGAGCATCTCCGAGGACGTAGAGAAGGAGGGAATAGGTAGCAAGCAGTCATAGAGGGTTAGGAATGGGGATGAGCAGAAATAAGATATATATATGTTACATGATGATGATCTCGAGCAATTCCAAGCTCTGATGGGATGAGGACGACACGACCTGACTCACCACCATCAGCAGTGTGTTTATCCAAGTTCTCCTTTGTAAGACCGCTCATCTTGATACGTATCCTGTTGAGCTACACTCCCCAAGCTGAGAGAGATATGATGAGGATGAAGAAGAGAAGAGTATGGAGTGATGATGCTTGTACTGTATGGTATGTGTGTATGATGTATGCCTTGGTGTATCTGCTGTTGGATGTGGGAAATCTCGTCGCCATTACCTGATCTATAGTGTGCTCGGCCCAACAGTGTGAACCTGGATGATCCGATACAAAGTAAGGTACGTGCTTGGGTGGCATCTTTGACCCTGAAATCCCTTGATAGCGGATCAAGTAACTTGGGAAACATCAAACGTTTCCTACCCTGATAAGTCCTCATTCTCCCCAGTGGCGTGGCAACGAGTCGACCGATAGAGAGGATCCAGAAGATCGTCAGAGAGACTGATAAGCTGCATGATGTACTGCTGAACACAGGGATGGGGCGAGTGAGTATGCGTTGTCTCTGCCAAGATATCATATAGAAGATGTGGTCGGATATCTGTCTTTACGTCGAAAAACTCTAACGAGCTTAAATGGGTTTTTCGATGCCGTAAATGATCATCCCCTTCCGCAGGTCCCCATAAAATGGCCCCATGATTTACGAAAGTCTTGAACGCGCACGAGGGTATGATAGTGTTTCATGTCAGGACACTGTGACATAGTCCATACGAGCTATGCACACCACACTCTGTATGCTACAATCGCCCAGGAAATATCTACATAACATCCCTCACAGCCTTCTTGACCCAACCTATCCCTCTTCCCAACAAACCTTCCAAACCCCTCCCCTCCTTCCCTATCAATCCTCTGATGACCATACTCCACCACCTATTCCAACTAGCCTCATTTCCATCAGCCTTAAATCCATACACGGCGATACCAACTCCCAAGACGACCACACCAAACGCCAAAAGCGTATTGATCTTGTTCCTAGGGTTCACTATAGGTAACCTCCTCCTCTTCTGTTTTACAGGTTCTTCATCCAGCTCTTCATCGTCTGAAAGATCACCTGCACCAGGTTTGACCACTTGGACATCGATCATTCCCAGCATCTCTTCTGCACTCCATTCTTCCTCGATCCGCTCCTTGTGGTACGTATTAACTACACTTCCTTCTCCCATTACTTCTGTTCCCCTTATCACCTCTCCATCCCAAGGATACTGTTCCATGAGCGTATCAGTCAGCAGAAACAATTCGGACAATTTGATCGGTCGATAAGGATTGACGGAATCTTCCTCGAAATCGTCATAGCTCGTCTTGGGTGAAGGGGTCAATGTAGGTGGTGGATCAGGTTCAGAGGGCGTATCAGCGCATAGGGGTGGTAATCTGACGAATAAAGGATGTAGTAGAGTAGGATCTTCTTCGTATTCCGATCCTAGTTGATGAGCGATTTCGAACATTTGTGGTTTCTTCAGTATCAAGATCTACATTTCAGAAAGCTAGATTAGTCAACTGGTATCTTCTGTTTGAGCAATAAGTCAAGGGTTGTAGATAAGCTTACAGAAGCAGCTAGATATACTGCTGAAATCGGATTTCTAGCCAATAAGAAATCGAACATCCTCTGTATCGGTTGTAAACGATCACAATCGTGTGAGAATAAAGTCAAGACCCAAGATAGAGCGAAGAAAGGTAATTTAGGTACTGGGGATATCTTGGACGAGAATTTCGATAGTTCCGGATCGGCAGCCTTCAGTATACGCTTTAGTATCCTGCCAAAATAGAAGGAGAACAAAAAAAAAGAATCATGAAGAGTCAGCACAAACCCCCTACTATAACAGTATTTGCGTGAAGATATGACTCACCATAGTAGACCCATCATACCTTCCATTCCTGATCCCATCGCATCCCTCACCCTATTCAGACTGACCATCTCTGCACATTTCCTCAATTCGCGCCATTCCGGTGTATCTCGACTGATGGCATCGTAAGACGGCGGGGGTGATATCTCGTGCGTACCCTCCGAGAGTCGTAGATCATCCTTCTCACTCTGAACAGGTGCGGATACATTGCCAGAGAGTTTCTCATCTGCTTCCTCAACCTTTACTTCATGTGATCCCTGGTCCTTTTCAGCTGGAGTTGATAATGCTTCGGGTGTACGCTGATTACCCCTATCTTTACGTATCCTATTGGTAGAAGAAGATCTGGATCGCTGAGGGATGGGTTTGGAAGGGATGAAAGTCAGATATAGTACTGAGATGATATCGTGGTATCCCTGGAGAAAGGATTAGCTACGTGATCACAAAATCATGGATGTAGGACAACAGCTAACCTGGAAATAGCTTAAAGCTGGATATTTCCTTAGAACGCCCACTATCAGATCATTCAGATCGGCTTGCAGTTCTAATTTGCTCTGAGCAGGTATACCTACGTGTGACTTCATTAGCATTCCACCCGAAGAGCTGATATATGTCACAAATTGGAATATTACCCACCTTTCGGATAAGTCACGAATGATCTATCTGTATCTAATCTCACTTGTCTCTCATTTGGATGGGGTTTTGGCTCAGATGGGCCAGCTTCCTGTTCTGTTGTTTCTTCTTTGTTCCCTCTATCTACCAGCTTGTCTCCGTTCTCGCTCGAATCCTCTCCCTGTCTTGAATTGTCATCTCTGTTCACTTTGCGTGCAGTCTGACGAGCTATAAGATGTGTTTGAAGCAATGTTGACCTACTCAAGCAAAGGGAAAGTGTCAGTACATACAGATCATAAGGTCCAACAATGATGTACCAAGACATACCAAGCTTTCTTCCTCGTGTCATTTCCACCGAAACCACCAGGTAGAGCAGATATCTTTCGGAGCGTCTCGACATCACCATCTTCGACAGCCTGATTCGTCCAGCTTTCCCTTATCTGTATCCATTCAGCTTGGCTAGGTCCATCAGCCGCTGGGTTCTCCTTCTCTTGCGCGGACGACATTGATGCTGTTGAGCTTGATATCTGTGGATATATATGGAAACAAAGGATTTCTGATAACCCTCTTCCAATTAATTGTAGTTGTATTTATCTTCGTCATTTTCTGAATAACCGGTGAAGCAGTGACCGATATAAGCTGACCACGTGGCATCACACTACTGAAATCGGGTCTGAGCGCAGACGGTGACGTTTCAGACCATCCCCCCCATCTCTCTACCCTACGATTAGCTGTTGTATGACCATATATCGATACATACAGATCGCAGATATTTCTTGACTTGCTATTCAAAGCCTCTAGGCATAATCACAGCAGCATGTTCAACGCCCCTCGACGGATGGGAGGCGGATCCCTCTCGTCCTCTGCTTTCCTCACTTCACCAGGTCTATCTTCATCAGGATATAACGACCCCTTAGCTTCGACCGTCCCTGCTCCAGGTGCAGGTGGTTTCGGCGATGTTGATCCCTGGTCTGCTGTTCCCAGTCCAGCTAGATCTGGTACGCCCAGAGCAAGTGTCGATGAGATCAGAGATGGTATAAGTGGCGGATCTGCAGGCAGAGAAGGACTGAATGGTTTGATCAGTGAGTTCAAAAACACAAGTCCATTCATATATATCGGCCGGATCATGGCTGAACGATACGATCAGATGATCCACCTGCGATATACGTCTCCCTGTTCGATCAGATAGATACCAGCAGTGCCGGTCATGTATCATTGGCATCTGTACAGAGATTGTTAACCACTTCCAGATTACCAGCTTTGACCGTCGAAAAGGTTAGTCAACCATTTTATTACAGCTCCTCGAATTCGCAGTCCGGCTAATCAGGATATGTTATCTCTCTCGTAGATCATCAATTTGACTTCACGAGACAAATCATCTTTAGCTCGACAAGAATTTTTCTGCGCCTTGGCTTTGGTGGCCTTAGCACAATCATCCTCAGAAGACGATGAAATCTCCATTGAGAGATTATCAGCATCCATACCGAATTTGCCTCTTCCAGACCTGAAACCTTCAACATCCCACAACACTCTATCAGCTCCTCCGACAGGATATGATCTTGGAGGATCTCCATCCTCTTCTTCGGCCTCGCACGGTCTCACTCCCTCTGCCTCAACGGGATTCAATGCATGGGACACTACACCGCGTACGAACGGGCTTTCAGATCATCATATCTCAGTGGGAGGAGGGAGTGGGAATCAGCATGCATCAAGTGGATATAGTGCTAATGGCAGTGCATTCAGATCGGATGGTGTATTAGATGAAAGTCAGTTGGGCTATTGGAAGGATCTGGAACAAGTTGAGGTCGCTTTGATACCTGAGAAAGAAGGTTGGTTCTTACAGAAATATAGGGTTGAATCGGATGTGAGTTGATTCTCCTACTACTACGTTCGATGTCTCAAATCACATTACCAACTGAATAGTCGTTGCTGGTAGGAAAGCTGATGAGGTGAATGTCTCGTAGAAACGATCATCTGGACCTGTGTCACGAAGATATAGTGATTTCGTTTGGTTACTAGATTGTCTCATCAAGCGTTATGTGAGTTATCGATTTGCTTGCGTGTGAAAGCTACAATATTGACTGTTGACACATAGCCCTTCCGATTACTACCCTCACTCCCACCAAAACGTATAGGTCGTGAGTGCTCCATTTCCCAGACAAATGATCATCTCACAAATGACAATTCACCAAAAGCGCTTACCTCCATTTTTTAACTTATCTAGCTGACGCTTCGTTCCTTGAAGCTCGTCGTAAAGCCCTAAAGCGGTTCATCAACTTCGTCGTCAACCACCCAGTCATCAAAGACGACGGGGCACTCAACGTATTCCTCACGGAGGGAGCATTCGAATCATGGCGAAAACGTACAAAAGTATCTACCGATGAAGAATCACATAGCAAAAAACTCAATACCGCTCAGGAGATGGCTATACCATCGGATCTCGATGAGAAATTAGGTATATTAAGAGATAATTTACCTTCGATATTGACCTCTTATCAGAAATTGGTACTTTTGTCTGAAAAATCATTAAATCGATTAATCAACCATTCGGCAGATTCTAGTAGATTATCATTAAGTGTACAAGCTATTGGCGAATCGTTAAATAAGAGTTGTTTTAGATGTACCAACTCTACCGACGAACATGGCACCATCACCAATGGGAATGGGAGTAGCTGTTCGTTATGTAAAGGTGTATCGAAGGGTTTGGAAGATGTGGGTGAAACCTGGATTAGAATTGCTGAAGAAACTGAAAGAAGGGTTAGTTTACCTCCTCACATAACACTCATGTAAAATGTAAATATAACTAATCGAGGTGATTTTTGTATTGGACATAGGTAACGATAATCACGAGTCATATCGAATCGCTCAAATCTACCCGAGATTTGTACCTCTCTTTCAGAGATCTGTTCATAAGGCATGACAAATTATCGAAAGATAATGTTGACGGTTTAAGGAAGAAAGTAGAAAGTAGGAATAAGAAGATTGCACAGCTCAAGAACGCTGGTAAACCAGGATGGGAAATCGAAGTTGATAAACTCGTTGCTGGTGAGTTACATTTCACTTGACAGATCAAAATATCTCGATCTTGACCATTAGCTGTCCGACTTGCTGTAGCCAATGACCAAGATAATTCCAGTATTACTTCCCTCCTATCCCGACGGGTGTTCACCAAAGCGTGTATGTGGCATGAACTTTCGGTAGTTCATCATTCTCGTCAAGCTGCGCAGACCACCCTGGGTTGGAAGGATTTTACAAATGATCAGATTGAGGGGATCAAGAGGTTGGAAGGTGTTTGGGAGGGGTTGAAAGATAGATTAGAAGGTATGCCGGTGGAATGAAAGGGATAATGGGGTAAGAACGAATTTACGATAAGCTGTTGGGATCCTTGTGGGTGTATTGTCAATAATGACAGTGAGAGAGAAGATGCTGTTCAAATATTGTTGTAACTATATCTTCTGTTCATAAATCAATGAATGCTATTTATACTCTTCCTCATTGCCATTTTGTCACATTTCTTGATTGAATACGATCCATTCCTTACATTCAAATGCATTTGTTTTTCACTCGAGTAATTTGGCGCGAAAGCCGGGGTATTAGACGAGTAAATCAATGATTCAGATTCAGTGTTTTGTTGTTGTTGGTGGTGGCAGTAGCGAGGGATGATCTGTTTCACGTATTTTACAGAGACATAAAATTGCATCAAATCATCATTATCATATATTTATATATCGATAGCCACATGTGTCAGAAAAGTCAAAATTAATTAAAATACGGACAAACCCAAATCTCAAAAAGTTGACCATCCTTCTCATCGTCGCAGGATTGAACAATCAACTGAACCGGAAGTACCATCAGTCGCCAAACCGCCGGTGACATTCTTATCACGTCACATTATCATCAGACAAGAACCGTTCATCTGGCGAAGATCAACCCATCTAGTGTGACGTCTTCTCAGTACCAGTCGATTCAGCTCCTTTCTCTTGAGTAGCTTGTTCGGCCAAAGCTGTCGTGACTGCCGCAGCGGTCGGTGCAGATGGTTTGAGACCCATTCGAGTCGCGACGTACTACATTTACCAAAAGGAGCATATCAGCTATCAATCAAGTGTGATATCTGAAGATGAAGAAATCTTCAAACTCACATCCTGCGCAATGACCTCTACACCCGTTCGTAGGATCTCCACCAATCTCTCTTCTACCCATTCCGACTGTTCGTACTCTACATCCATCCAATCACTCGGAGAAGGTTGAGTGATAGTTGTAAAGCTCAATGAATGTTGTGGGTCCTGTAAGGTCAACAAGAAATAAAGATGTTTAGGTGGCTGAGCCTCTGTGGCGGATGATGATGCGTGGATGGGTGGTTCGGGGTATGGTAGAGGTGCGAGCAGTGGTTGTAGATGTAAGAATATCGGGATGGTAGTCACTGGCACTTGAGCTATGTGGTATTTGGATAGGATAAGCTGAATTTTCTTTTCATTCGGTCTGAAGTTGATGATCTTTCATTATTTTGGATAAGGCATGACTCACGATTAGGTGATTTATTCCTTCCCTTCGGATCCTTCTCCTCCCTCCCTTTAACACTTTCAATCTCCTTCTTCGCCGATTCCCAAGCCTTCTCCCATCCCTCAATAGGGTTAATACTCCTACCTTCCCCTTCTCCTTCATCGTCATCTCCTTTCTCAGCTGAAGATCCCTCTTTCTCACCTGGTGACCAGACGATAACCAATTCACCACTTTCAGTTTGTTCCAAGATCCTAACCCATGCTCTGTAAATCACACCTTCGACACCACCATATCCTATCATAGGGTGCGTCAACCATAATTCCAATGTCTCATGGGCTGAGATGGGCGGTGCGACCGTATCGAGAATTGAAGTAAGCGTGGATGTCGTGGTATTGACGAGGTCTTGTCCTGTTATTACGAAGAGATGGTCAGCGATATAGCAAGTGAATGTAAGCAGTAAAATCAAAACATATAGATACATGACGACATCGCATAAAGCAACGCCATGGGGGAATGAATGAAATTATACTCACTCAACTTCTCCAAATCTACACCTTTGACAATCCCACCCAATCTCTCTTCCGCCCCTTTCCTAAGTTTATTCAAATCCACCACATTAGGTACCGTGACACCTTTGACACCCAGATTCTCCAACTGATGCGTCACGCCTTGTACACCCTCCTGTCTGACTTTCTTGTACTGTTCATCGGCGACTTTGGAAGCCTGTTGTAATGCGGATGTAGCAGATGACCAGAATGACGATACTCCCCATCCACCCGAATTGGGTGATTGAGAAGGTACATTCGCAGGTTCGGCCGCAGCTACAGGTGCAGGAAGTACAGTCGCGGCAGAAGTAGAAACGGGAGTGGATGATCTAGGTGTACTCGATGACAGAGGTAAAGGTTTGGTACGTTTCTGATTGATTTGAGCATTCAAGAAATCCAGTGCTTTTTGTGCTTCTTCATCACCCTCTGCACTGGCGTTGGCGCCGTTCGTACTTGCGGTATCCCTAGTCGAAGTTGACTTCCTAGTACTATCGGATGAACCTCTGGGTGTACCTTCAACGACACCAGCGGGTGCAGCTGATCCACCGGAAGTTGCCGAGTTGGGAGCGGCGGGCGATGATGAATTAGGTTCATCCCCTGGAGCGTCGAGGTTGTCCAGGTTGGACAGGAAATCGAGAGCTTCTTCAGCTTTGGTCTTTCTCCCTTTGGGCGGCATTGTGCGGGCGCTCTTAAATGAGTTAGGGATGTATCAGTTGGTGAGGTGATAGGCAATAACAAGGTTGGGTGTAGCGATTGGATCAGTGATGATGAGAATACTTTCTTTGCTAGCACTAGTACGCGTTGCCGGTTAATGCGTTAATGCAGCCCAACGTTCGTTCGTCATCACTTGCCTCATGGGGCATGCCTATACAATTGTGAGGGCAATCTGGTGGCATGCCTATTCAACCGGGTGATAACAATCCATCCAAGCGGAACTCCGGATCTAGTGCTCAGCTCCGAAACCAGTCAGCATAAGACAAGGATTCATGTTATATCCTCAGTAGCATCTATAACAAGCTTATCACGATCTACTGACCAAAGCATCATGTCTGCACCTCTTTACGCCGTAGCAGACTGTGAGTTACGTCTCTTCCATTGTTTGATATAATCTCACTGACCAGTCGATCAGTCTGTCTGATCCCCATGGGATTACCTAAACCATCTGTCGGGCCTGAGATAGCTGAGGTTCAGAGGGTATTAGAGAAATCAGGATTGGAATACAAAGTGAGCTTTCAGCTTTTCTTTTGAACATGTCTCCCAAGCTGACGTATGTATCCTCTGATGTGTAGTTACAGTAAGTTATACTACCTCGCAAACGGTGATCAAGATAGATGGATATAAGCTGAAACTGCCCCACTCTTCTCAGTGGCTATGGAACGAACCTGGAAGGACCATGGGACGACGTAGTAAGAGTGATAGGTGAATGTCATCAGGCTGTACATGCTTTAGGATGTCAGAGAATTGCCGTGAGTAATATCGATCATTGTATGTTCTCCTCAAATAGCGGCTGAATGAAAAGGCGATTGTGTTTTATCTTCAGACCGATATCAGGATAGGTACAAGGACAGATAAATCTATCACCTCAGGCGGGAACGACAGTAAAGTAAAGAGGGTTGTTGATATACTTGCATCTGAGAAGAAGTAAAATCCAATCAAATCAAGTATCAAGCATGAATTTCCATACTCTGGAGAAAAACGATTCTTGAAGTTTCCGATATTTCTATATACAACAAAAAGCAATTTTGCATTGCCTTTGACTTCTCCATTCTTCTTAATCCTCAATAAATCATCTCATGAGGCTAAAACTAACAAACCACTCGAAGACATAGTCTTGCTCTGGGTCTTTCCCACCCTCACCGTTCTTATCACTGCTTGTTATTCTCTTCTTCACCTTCTACCAACCACTGGGCGAAATTATCCAATCTCTCTCTTTCTTCCTGATCCGCCTCTTCGTCATCACCAAATGAGTGGATACCACCTGATTTACGGAATCGTTCTTTACCGGTATATATCCCTGCGTAAATCTATGACGAGTGTTTCAGGTCAACATCAGCTTACCTGCAACAAAATGCGATCAGATCTATACTTGCAACTCTTCCATCGAAATACCTGTTATTCATCTTCGTAACGCACGCTTGGGCAGCAACGGGATCTTTGAATTTTATAGTCATCACGCCATCTTCTTCTTTCTGCATATCGATGTCATCAATCAGCTTCTATCCTCAACAGCGTCTAATACGGACAGTCAATCTGACTGAGCTCGAGAAACTCACATCATATAAGACAACATTGGTCACTTGACCCAACGTCTCGGCTTCGTCCCTCACCTCCTCTTTCAGTTCAAGTATCAACCCTGGATCTTTTTCGATGTCCTCCAATGCGAACATCCCTTTCAACACAACGACTCGGTTGAATCGGTTGGACAATGGTGCAGGTGCGCCTCCAATGGGTGCAGCAGGATCATCAGAGTCGTCGTCCGAGTGCCAGGAAATTTTGCTATGAGAGGAGGATAAGATAAGTTGATATCACATGTAAATTTTATATATTTCACTCACTTCTGCATGGTTTTTATCCTCTTTGACATCCTCTGTTTCTCTTCCGCTGTTAATTTCTTCTTCTCCACTCTCCCATAAGCATGTTCGGCCGTATCTTTGTCTTTCTTCTCATGCTTCTCTTTCTCTTTCTCTCTACTCTCATATTCGGCAACCTTCACTCTCATATTGCCATACCCAGACCCTAACTCTAATTCCGTATCATCTAACAAGGTTATGGCCAAGTCGACGGAACCTTCTTTGAAGTACATGATCAGAGCATCACCCTTGAAATTCCCTTCGTCATCGTAATATAACTTGATACGCGGTTGACCCTCATCGTCAATTAACAGAACACCAGCTTTGGAAAATACCGAAGATAATAATTCGACGGTAGTGTTTGGCGGTAGGTTCGATACCCATACTGCGGTCTTCTTGGCTGTTGGATTCTGTTGAGTTTGGGAAGATGAAGGACCACCTGCCCCTGAGGCTGATCCGTTTGACGCTGCGTTGAGGGTCGAAGTATTGGAAGTGTAATCTTTTTCGCCCTTCTTACGTTTCTTGTTACGTTTCTCATCACGAGCCAAGACAGCATTTGCTGGTGTCTGCGAAGTGACCCATAACACCAAATGAGCTATGTGTAGCCTTCAACCTTTATCATTGAGAATCGGACTACTCACACTTTCATCAACACCAGCAACGGAATAAGCAGCCTGTTGAGCCTTCCATAATTCCTCGTCGATCTGTGTCCTCGATTGATCAGCTGGATGTCACCATTCTCTTTATGATATGGAAGAAGAGTTGGAAGGAAGCTGAGTCCTACATACCAGAGGTATCCAGGCTTGACCTGTCCACTCGTACTCTGTCCCATCCTCATCCTCGTACTGCCATTTCCCAGCTGTCTTGTCGAAATGTACCCTGGGATCTTCCTCGAATTTACCGGGGATAGGTGCGTTGGCCGGCATGGTGATTGCGATGATGCTAAGCGAGGATACCTGTTGACGTCCGAGCTGCTGAGCCCGACTCTAAAGCTACAATCTTCAACTGTTTGTCAATGTGGACATTCAGCTGTAGAGGTAACTTGTGGATGCATACAAAGGACGAATTCTCACTATATCTATATTATGCAGGGTAAACACCACGTCGTATCCACAGCCACGTGGAATCTGATCCCGAGGATGTGGAGGAGTCCACACAGATCTACTCAACCTGAATGAACCCTTCCAAAACTGCTTTTCCACTCTGATGACAATCTGCTCATCTAAGAGTCCATCCTATCTTATCCTCAACCCCACCAACCTCAACCCACGACAAGTCTGCTCTCGAGCTGAGAGATGTGAGAAGAGTCCAGGGACCTCAACAGTCTCTCTCAAGAAAGAACACCACAATACAAAAATACAAAACTGGTTGTTTGACGATATCCAAAACAAGTCAACTTCACTTGCTCGCGCGCGACTCTGACTCTGTTACATTCGACGACTAATATCCAAACGCGCTCTCACCGCATATCAATATTCAAGATTACCAATACTCAATAACACATTTATAACCCCTTCAACCCCCCTCTCCTCTCATAATACACATCCTCCTGACCGACTGCCCACCCACCATGCATCGGTTGGTCAAAGCTCGTTCTCAGCACTTCGCCTCCTCACCTCGAAAGACAGCTACTCCCCTGATCACAAAACATACCCTGTATAATGGTAAACATCCACCTAAAAGACGTAGATTGGGATCAGAGGCTTTCGTGATTTCTAGACCAGTCATAACTTCAGATAGTTCTGATGATGAAGATATATCGTTAGACGTTACGGATGATGATGATGAAGAAGATGGATTACCTAGAAGAGGCGAAAGTTCAAGATCCCGTAGTCAGAAGATATTACCATTAAGTTCTGAGATAGGACAACAGATCATCAACAAATCAACAAAATCCAATAACAATAGGAAATCGATATCCAGGAAACCCAAGGGGAAGGGAAAAGCCAAAGCTGAGATAGTCAACGGACATGAAAATGATGTCTTCGGTGATGGTAATGTTAATTTAGAAAATAACGAAGAAGTGGAGGATGACGAGAATGGATCTTCGTCGACTAGTCCGAGGAAACGAAAGAGATCGCACATAGATCCCGACTCAAGTGCTGATTCGGGAAGTTGGGTAGAGATGGAAGAGGATGAAGAAGAACCTGAATTTATAGCCGAGAGTGAGTGCTCGTACCATCCCCTACGCGAATGAAGAACGATGGAGAGACACTGATGAGACATCATGTATAGGAGATCAACATCTGATAGATTCTGCACCTGCAAATGCATTACATAGGTTACGGAAGGCTGAATTGATAAGATTATGGAAGGTAGCGGGAATGTGGAATGAAGATGATGATATGAGATCTGTCACCTCGGTGGATGATGAGAATGATGCTGGGATGGGAAAGAAGGACCTGGTAGATGGGCTGATAGCAGCGGTAAGTGTCCTTCTACCGTTTATATCCCGTAGCCCAGGTCACAGCTGATGATGACTCATCAGCGAAAGTCATTCGATCGACTCATATCTCCCCTGCCGTCTTCGCCTAGTCGAATGTCCCCTCGACGTAAAGCTACATTGGAGTCTGTCGAGATTCATCACCTCCGCAGATCCACTTCATCCTCACAGCAACATTCACCCGACTCTTCTTCGTCATCAGGCGGTCGTCCTGTCCGCAGCCGTGATGCGGGAGACACAGATGCTACTCCCAAGGCTATACCTCGTACCCGATCCAGAGTGAGACTAGCAGAAACGACACTGATACGAACTGCTCCCAGACGAACGAAAGATCGAAGAAAGTCTATGGCAAAGAATGGCTTCAGAGGTAGAAGCAAGAGTATGGGGGAGGACAAGGGAGATAAAAAAGCTAGGTTTGGTGATGACGTGAAGAGCCCTGGCAAGGGCTTGTTAGAGTGAGTCCTCCGCCACTGTTCTGATGAGAGTCGAAAATTTGTTGATGGAACAATCATCATATAGTCTTAGAACTCGACGTTCCTCTACCCTCTCATCAGCTTATACCACCACCGACACATCCCATGATGGCGACTCCTTGCCGGCTCGTCTGATCAAACGACAACCTGGCAATCGTGGCTATACTCCTCGTCAAACACGGAAATGTAAATCTCAATCAACACCTGCCCGAAAACTTGTTAATGGCGATAGATCAAAGATCACTCGGGATGCGGACGAGGAGACGGAAGACGATGAACCTACACCGTTAGTCAATCGACTGCGATCTCGAGGTGGCAGAGCAAGCTATATCAAAGAGACGTCAAGCGAGGTCGAAGCTGACGACGAAGAGAACGAAAACGAGCATGATGCAGACAACTCGACTGTCCAAGGAGAAGATACAGAGGGGTCAGAGGAGGAAAATTCACCGGCACCATCTAGGAATCTGCGAAGTCGTGATAAGCTTATAGATTCAGATGTATCCATGGTCAGCTCAAAGAAAGGTCGATCATTACCTTCCAGAGGAGCGAAGAAGAAAGCTATAGAAGCGCTCAAAGGTGGAGAGAGCGATACGGAGATGGAAGTTGATGAGGATGTTGAGATACCCATTGAGGGAGATGATGACGAGGAGATGGAGCAAGGTAAGCTAAACTCGTCCTGTTCCTGAGAGATCAAGCTTATATGGAATACGAATAGATGAAAGACCTCGTACGCGAGCTCAGAACAAAGCTCACACCTCACCTCCTCAACCCTCAACACCCCCCGGTCGATTCACACGACGACTTTCTCGTCATTCACCTACTACAGCCGATTCAGACGAAGAGACCGCTGAACCCCCAGAATCTGAGCTTACAGCCACTCCAGACTCCCCGTCACCTCCGCCTGAAGAAGATGTCTTGGTTACTCCGGGTCAAATACATACCACTAGATCTGGCAAGGCATTCGGAGTGATGCAGAGTAGACGCAAGCGACTCAGGCAGGAAGCTAGGGACGATCCTGATATGGAAGTTGATGAGGATGACGAAGAGGAGGAAGATGAGGAGACTGATGAGGATGAGTCATTCGAAGCTGGTATGTCCCTTTATTACAATCGCTATCGTATACTCTAATTGCTAACACTCTCTCGGTATGCTCAGATATCGATCTGACCGATGCTACTGTGTCCTCTCTTACACGATTACTTCGAGATGAGCTTGTTCGGATGTGTGAAGCTCGAGGAATCGAAGTTGGAGGTACTAAACCACAATTGGCAAAAGCGTTATTGGAATGGAGAGAAGAACAGAACCAAAGCGAATCCGTCAACTCCAATCCATCTTCTTCGGCCACTGCCAAGCCATCCTCATCTTCCGGTAAAGAAAAGAGTAACAAAAACAAGAAATCCAGATCGAAGAAGATTATACATGCTATAGGATCCAATGCGCATGTTCCTGGCAAGACCACACCTGTATTGTTGAGGGATCATATCCACGCTGAAGATCCTGCCACACCGCCGATATCGGACGAAGATAATAAACCGGTCGCTTCGGAAGCTGAACTTAATTTGGACCTACAGGAGTTGGGTCTGGAGGATAGTATCATCAAACCTTCTCAGTTGATCAAATTGGAAAAGATTGGTAGTGGTGGATTTAAAGAGTGAGCGGTTTTTAAACACAGCATGAGACTACGATACGGAGCTTATCGTGTTGTCTGGGGAAATTGTAGTGTCTTTGTAGGTAAACTGAGAGGAAGGAAGGTTGCGATCTCAGAGTTCAGAGGACATTTATCAGAAAGTGAGTTATACCTACGAATACGCCGTATGAATGGCGGCTGACATATTGTGTCTCATTAAGTGGATATTCGTGAACTCAAATTACTCGCCGAGTTTAGTCATCCCAATATTGTCCGATTTGTGAGTATGGGGTGGAGTCAAATATTATGATCGTGAATGATGGTACTGATGAGCTTCGTCTTGAATAGCGTGGTATATGCATTCCCGAGGATTCGACTCATGTACCATGTATGCTCGTTAGCGAATTGTGCGAGAATGGTGATTTGTTTGACTACATTGTGAGTCTGTCTACCATCTATCTTTCTCATCTACAATTGGACTATACGAGTACTGATCAACAATTGATCGGGTACACCCAGCGAAACGTCCCTTGTCCATCCCTGCGTCGAGTCCTCAACCTCATGCTCGACATAGCTCGAGGATTGGAATACCTTCACACCCGTAAACCATCGATCATTCACAGAGATTGTAAATCCTCCAATATCCTCATC
The DNA here is from genome assembly GCF_000507465.2 of Kwoniella mangroviensis CBS 8507. Classification (NCBI taxonomy): domain Eukaryota; kingdom Fungi; phylum Basidiomycota; class Tremellomycetes; order Tremellales; family Cryptococcaceae; genus Kwoniella; species Kwoniella mangrovensis. The sequence continues at coordinate 403,141 of NW_027062534.1, read as the reverse complement.
AACCGATCTGGTCAGGCCAAAGTGGGAGATTTCGGATTAGCACGTGTGAAGAATTCCACTCGGTCAATGATCCGAAGTCTGGTGGGTACGGTCAATTGGCAGGCACCCGAACTTTGGCATCCCCATCCTAGGTATGATTATAAGGTGGATGTGTTCAGTGCAGGGATGGTATATTGGGAGATGATGAGTGGATGGATAGGGGATAAGGTGGGTATACGTTAGATATAAATTTCAATTCTGATCGCTAATCGTTGTCTTTTGGTTCATGACCTTTAGAAATACCCTTGGGAAGGTCATAACGAACATTACATATATGATGTGGTAGGAGCGAAACAGAAACGACCGTCTGTAGCTGGATTGAGAAAACATTGGGGTGACGAACCTGTCAATCTGATGGAGAGGATGTGGCATCAAGATCCTGCTGAGAGACCTACCATGACTGATGTGGTAGCTGATTTGGAGAGTTTGATCTCCGAGCTGAGATAGTTTGAAAACATCTGGTGGCTTTTGTGGAGATGATGATCGTCAAGTATTATGAAACGAAAA